>NC_137225.1:25275355-25280355 GCF_949987685.1 Ammodytes marinus
GGTTAATGGGGAGGAAACACCAGGGTGTACATATGGGTTTTGAGCCTTGATTTAAAGGCAGTAATGTAGGGGGAATCACATTTGTCAGGTGGCAGTTGGTTCCACAAGCACGGAGCAACTAGTGCAAAGTACATTTCTGAGAGTTGTGCCAGTGGCATGGCTGTATACGCTGGTCACCAAAAGAAAGTGATTGTCTACAGTAGCTCAGAAGAGAGTGACATCTCAATTCCACTTAACGACACCACTGATGAGAGTTCAGATGGCCAGAAAGATGATGATGGTGACTTTGTCATTGTGACACAATGACGCACAAATCACCCCACTACGTGGGGTGATTTGTGCGACAAGACAACTTTTTTTCCGAAAGCTATATTTCTTAAACAGTTTATTCCAGATCCAAAGTTTTTATTGCCAGGGATGCACAACATCCTGAAATATATGTACATATTTGAGTTGGAGACTTAACTGTCAAGGCCTCACTTTAAAATCACTTTGAGTAAAAAGTTGCACAAATCACCCCACCTTCCCCTATATATATATTTTTTTTTTTCAACATTTTTTTTTGCAAGAAGCTAGTACTGCAATATAATGTCATCAAATAATTTTATATTTGGATATAAAAGTTAGTAATATTGTAGTAGTAGTAGTAGTAGTAGTATTGCTCATTTAGGAGGATATTACATCACTAAGTGTCATAGCGCATCCATTACTTCACCTCCGAGCGCGTAAATCTTCAACAAAATATGCAGATACTGTCAAAATCGGTTCCAGGGAGTATATAGGGATTATCAATGTTTTAAAAAAATAAAATAAAAAAAAAAATTTTTAATTTTTTTTTTTTTTTTTTTTAATGTTGGTTTGACGGTGTGTTTTTCTGGAACGAATATTCGAATATTCGCTCGGAAAAACCAACGAATATTCGAAGCCTGAAAAATGGTATTCGGGCCAGCCCTAGTTAATACACAGCCTAGGCTCTGTGAACTGGCATGTAAACAAAAGTGGCTTAATGTAGCTAGAAACATGCCTGTTTACAGAGCCTAGGCTGCTGGATAACACTGGATTTTTTTTATCAGCACACACACTGTGACAGAAAGGTTTTTACAAATCCCTGCTTGTGGGATCAGGAATATTCTTGCAAACGAAAGAGGAAAAAACTTGTGACGTGTGTCTGTGTGGACATGGGCTGTTATGATATTTGGCCAATTTAAACAGACTATCTTGGATCTGCCAAACTCTACTTGTAACTGTTTTAATTAGACTATATTGTACTGTATGCCTTTTAATTGCTGCCACTCTTCCCCACTCTGTAAATGTTTCAATCGTTTTGTTTTTTCTTCTCTTCACTTGTTGTGTATTTGATGTTTTTGCATTGAATATTTTGTTTGTATTGTTGTTTTGAATTTGTTTTGACTCGAGGTCATTGAAAATGAGGGTCACCCCTCAATTGGTCTCTCGAGGATAAATAAAAGTTAAATGAAATGAAATGAAAATATTCACAGAGTTAATATTACAGCGATCAAATGTTTTATTTTGAAATTTCTCTGTACCTTTTTCTTTTTCTTTTTGCCTGAACACAATCTTTTTATTTTTTAAACAACATGTACAATATTCTGAGCATTAATACACTCGTATGTTAACATCCTGTGTGTTCTTGTACCTTAGAAACGGGTTACAGCCCCATGCCTAGTGTGTACATGTCCCAAATTGTATTGATGGACTGTGTGTGTGTGTGTCTGTCTGTCTGTCTGTCTGTCTGTCTGTCTGTCTGTCTGTCTGTCTGTCTGTCTGTCTGTGTGTGCGTGTGCGTGTGTGTGTGTGTGTGTGTGTGATAATGCATTCAGGCTCACCTTCTCTCTGTATGTGGCTGCCGGCCGTCGTGGTTGCCATGGTGTTGTGCTGCTGGTTCTGCTCTTCTGAGATGATGAAAGAAGTGACGTCACTCCGTCGCTGATCCTCCTCAACACACTGAACATAACAAATATATTTAATTTTATTATTATTATTCTTTTCTTGATTTTATTTGCTGTTCTCTTTTTCTGTCGTTGTTTTTAAATCTCTGTAAGACAATTTTTTTGCTGCTGTAAGGGCAATTTTAAAAAGGCCCTAAAAAAATGGCTTAGGCATAATTAGGCTTGTCTTAGTGGGGGTCATTGTTGTGTGTGTGATGTTTATGTATGTGTATATTTTGTGTATGTTTTGTGTACAGGGACCACAATGGAAATAAGGCTTCGGGCTTTTTTGTGTCTATCCCTCCCTGGCTATGTGTCTGTCCCTCCCTGGCTATGTGTCTGTCCCTCCCTGGCTATGTGTCTGTCCCTCCCTGGCTATGTGTCTGTCCCTCCCTGGCTATGTGTCTGTCCCTCCCTGGCTATGTGTCTGTCCCTCCCTGGCTATGTGTCTGTCCCTCCCTGGCTATGTGTCTGTCCCTCCCTGGCTATGTGTCTGTCCCTCCCTGGCTATGTGTCTGTCCCTCCCTGGCTATGTGTCTGTCCCTCCCTGGCTATGTGTCTGTCCCTCCCTGGCTATGTGTCTGTCCCTCCCTGGCTATTTTATGTATTTTAATGTGTGACAGAATGCTGTTCATGTTTTTATATCAAAATGGTCAAATAAAATCATTCATTCATTCATTCATTCATTCATTCACTCATTCATTCATTCATCATTCATTCATTCACTCATACCCTTTGAGCTACTCCTCAGTATGAAAAGCGCAACACAAATAAAAATGTATTTGATTTGATTTAAAGTCAAGAAAGAAGATAATAATAATAATTATTATTTTAGACCATCTCTTGATATTGATCGCCATTTTGAAATAGTTAGAAATAGTTCAATAATACATCTTTAACCAATTAATTTACAATTTTAAAGTGAAGAAAACAAATGAGATTCTGAGTTTTCTTCTTAAATGTATATATATAAAAAATAAATTATAATAATAAAAAATAATAAAAAAAAATATATTTAAACAGTACAAACAGTAGGCCTATATATATTTTTGTAGCCCTTTTGAAAAAAAATAAAAAGTATTATTTTGCGCTGTTGAACTCACCAGCTGTGACGTGACCTCCTCCATCTTTATCTGCTTGGCCTCTGTGATGTTATCGCTGCCTGATTCTGATTGGCTGCTGCTCCTCCTGCGACCTTTCCTCTTCCTGGTTGACGAGACGCTGCATTTCCTCTCTGGGAACACCACACCTGAGAGAGAGAGAGAGAGAGAGAGAGAGAGAGAGAGACAGAGACAGAGACAGAGACAGAGAGAGAGAGAGAGAGAGAGACAGACAGACACAGAGAGAGAGAGAGAGAGAGAGAGAGAGAGAGAGCGAGAGACAGACAGAGAGAGACAGACAGACAGAGAGAGAGACAGAGAGACAGACAGAGAGAGAGAGAGAGAAAGAGACAGACAGACAGACAGACAGACAGAGAGAGAGAGAGAGAGACAGACAGAGAGAGACAGAGAGAGAGAGAGAGAGAGAAAAAATACACTTTAAAAAATTGGATCAAGGGTTGTTCCAAATACCATTACCGGCTATTTAGTTGGCGTCCTGAGGAAATGCACCTGTCCTGTTTGAAGACCAGCAAGAAGAAGAAGTACTATAGGGGAGAATATGTTTGAAAAGACCGGAACTTTAAAAAACGTCGAACCTGTTAGGCTGCTATACTTGTTACAAAACACACAACATAAAACATTATTAACCCTACTTTAAACCTGCAGTGTGTAGAATTTGGGTTTTTATTTCCTAGCAGATTTTGTAGAAAGTAATTATAATATCCATAAGTACATTTAATTTAGTGCATAATAGCTGATTTCTTTTTTTAGAATAATTTATTTTTTCCTCAGAAAGGGTCTCATATATGTCCATATTTCTCCATACTTTGGACCAAGGCCTTGTCACCGCCATTTTGGAAGTGTCATAGTTGGAATGTCATCAGGTGCATTGTTTAAAATTTAGATTTGTTCTTGTCCTTGAAGGCCACTGTAGCTTCTGTTATTATTCGAAAGGGTTGGGGTTACCCAGGGAGCGTTGCATTCTAGAACTTTGCAGAACTTTCTTGATGATGTCATATTACACACTGCACCTTTAAAGCATACAGTAGTTAGGTGTTTCTGCATTTCCAAAGGGATCCAGTAGGTGGCAAGTGTTTTGTTTATATTTCTGTTCAGTTTAATAATAACTGTTAAAAAATAGAATAAAATAGACGAAATGTCTTGTAGTTGAAGCTACTTTTGCAAATAGTTTAGTTGCAAAAAAAGAAAAAAAAACAAAGCTTCCGAATACTGAATTGAGCCTTGAAAAGCAACATGACAACCTTATAATGGCGCTTTTCCACCGCAAATGTAGCTCGACTCGACTCGACTCAACTTGGTTTGGTAGCAGCACGGGTCGTTTTCCACCGCAAATAGTAGCCTACCTGCTGAACGTGGGCGGGGTCGTCGTAAGGGGCTGAAAGCCTACTCCGGAGCAAAGTAGCAGAGCAGAAATTGCGAGCAGTTGTTGCCCTATTAACTGAACCAACCGCCAAAAACACGGATGAAAAATGTTTAAGAAATACCCCCCTTGTATCTGTTTGCTAAAAGAAGTAGAAGAATATTGCTACGGGCCATTAAAAGGGATGGTTGTTGTCCCGATGTGTGACTCTGCCACACAGTCAGCTGTAGGGATGCGTCACGTACATCCCTATGCACTATATACTGTAGTGGAATATTCAAATGTTCAGGTCAGCCCAAAACACTATAAATAGCCAATCACCTGCAGATCTAAGATACACACACATGAACAGAGAGAGAGAGAGAGAGAAGCATTTGTTTTTCACAGAGCTTGATTTCCGTGTTGTCCCGGTTACTATGTTAAAGTTGTCTGAACTCTTACAGCCTCTGAATCAACTCGCTGCCCTGCTGACTCATCAAGTCACTGGATCTGCTATCGTCTGTGAGTCCTGTGGTGTGAGGGAGTCATTTAATTCATTCCCGGTGTGGATACGTGTCAGGACCATAAGTC
>NC_137225.1:25282855-25335355 GCF_949987685.1 Ammodytes marinus
CGCACGCCCAGACACATCAAGAGAAAATGGCACAATGTTACTTTAGAAACATATCCTTCTTGTGTTGCAATGCACAGTACTTCCTGTCATCTGATCTATTGTTGAAAATTTCTTAAGAAAAATCTCTGTGTCACATACACAACCACAAACCTCTGCTCGCCTCCTCCAGTTAAAGTGAGACACTGAAGGGAAATACATTGTTTCTTCAAGCACTAGCCTATTTTGAGATTTCTTGGGCTATTTTGCTTCCATAACATGTCTTAGTTATTTAATAAATTTTCTTCTTAAAAACATGCAGAAAAAATGCATTTTTAAGACCTGTTCAGAGTATCTTTTGATTTATTAAATGAAGAAAGGCTGCATCCATGTTGCAAAAAATAGAATAACATTTTTAACTCTGGCTTCATCCAAGAACTACATTGTTGGTTTTAAAAGAGATTAATCACATAATTAGTAAGATATTCCCAAATTTGTATATTCATTCAAAATTCTCTAACAAAAATGGTCATATTTGAAACGTTATTTGATATATTTTTACAACCAACTGAGAAACCATTTAAAAAAAGCAGTACATTTTGAACTTGTCTTTTTTTTTTTTTAAGATATTTTTTTGGCATTTTTATGCTTTATTGATAGTGTAGAGACAGAGTTGAAATGGGGCAGAGAGGGGAGTGACATGCAGAGAACGACCGCGGGCTGGAATCGAACCCAGGTCCGCTGCTGGCCGAGGCCCATGGGGGGGGGGACGCCCTACCAACTGAGCTAAGGGCGCCCTTGAACTTTTTTTTTTATATAGATATTATAAGTAAAGCCTCCATGTTGCTCTGCCAGATAGACTTATCAGCATATTTCAGCAGTTGGCTGCGTCATCGACGGCCGCGCTAAAGTATCTAATAGCAAAAACATGCCGATCGTCGTACTCTGTAAACCTGTTTTCAGATCAGTTTTAATCCAAAGCAAATGAATGTCGCCCGTCAACATTCACATGACATCATCTCTAGCAATGTGTTAAAAAAAAACACTCATCATGTAGTGGATAGAGAGCGTACCATATTGGCTCCAGCCTTCATTGCAGTGGTCGCGGGTTCAAATCTGACCCGTGGACCTTTACTGCAGGTCATCCCCCCCCCCTCTCTCTCTCTGTCTGTCTCCCCATTTCAACTCTGTACTGTCTAATAAAGCTTGAAAATGACAAAAAAAATCTTAAAAAGAACATCAAAAGATAAGCATAATAGTATAATACTAGTAAAGACTTTGGGTCTGTGGGTTTACACTTGGTTGACACTGTGCTAGACAACAAGCCAACAACACACTCCCACTTACATAGAGAAACATTATCCTGTTAGTGTCTAAAAGTGTGTCAGTGTGTCAGGCTTCTGCTTTGGTTGTTTTGAAATGTAATTATATATTGTTTTAAAGATCTCTCTCTGGGGGGCGCCTTTAGCTCAGTTGGTAAGGCGTCCCCCTCCCGGGCCGGGCCCAACAGCAGACCCGGGTTCGATTCCCACCCGCGGTCGTTCTCTGCATGTCACTCCCCTCTCTGCCCCATTTCAACTCTGTCTCTCTGCACTGTCAATAAAGCATAAAAATGCCCAAAAAATATCTAAAAAAAATAAAATAAAAAAGATATCTCTCTGAAACTTGGTTCTGGGAAAGTTTATTATGTCATTGTGAAAATGTTTGAAAGACTGTCGGTTAGGTTTTAGTCGGAATATCAACTAAAACCATCGTTCAAAATACTGATGTTGGTTTATAAAGCACTAAATGGTTTAGGGCCAAAATACATTACTGATCTGCTGATACGTTATGAACCGTCCAGAGCCCTTAGGTCGTCTGGGACAGGTCTGCTTACAGTCCCCAGAGTTAGGACTAAACAAGGAGAAGCAGCTTTTAGTTTTTATGCACCAAATCTCTGGAACAAACTCCCAGAGAACTTGAGGTCTGCTGCAACTCTCAGCTCTTTTAAATCAAGTCTGAAGACTTTTCTGTTTCCATTTTAACCTGCAATTTTTAAATGTTATTCATTCGCTTTTAATTGTGTGTTGTGTATTTTAATCATGCCCCTGTAAAGCACTTTGAGTGGCCTTGTGTCTGAATTGTGCTATAGAAATAAACTTGCCTGTGTGCGTGCCTGCCTGCCTGCGTGCATGCGTGTGTGTGTGTGTGTGTGTGTGTGAGAGAGAGATAGTTTCCTAGCCTCCGTACGCGTGTGTGCGTGCGTGCGTGTGTGTGTGTGTGTGTGTGTGTGTGAGAGAGAGAGAATGCTTCCTAGCCTCCGTACGCGTGTGTGCGTGCGTGCGTGCGTGCGTGTGTGTGTGTGTGTGTGAGAGAGAGAGATTGTTTCCTAGCCTCCATACGCGTGTGTGCGTGCCTGCCTGCCTGCGTGCATGCGTGCGTGCGTGTGTGTGAGAGAGAGAGAATGTTTCCTAGCCTCCGTACGCGTGCGTGCGTGCGTGTGTGCGTGCGTGTGTGCGTGTGTGCGTGTGTGTGAGAGAGAGAACGTTTCGTAGCCTCCGTACCTTGCTCGTTGATGGGCACCAGCCTGTACACCTTGTATGGCTCAGAGATGTCCAGCTGAGCTCGCTCCATCTCCTCGGTGAACTCTGGACTCTTGTTCAGGGCGCAGCGGAGACGGGTCTTCCACGAGGCCGGACTGTCTGCACCGCCCTCCGTCAGTTTGCCTTTAAACTCTGCCCAGGCCTACAGAGAGGGGAACGGACAGGGTTTCATTTTTTATTTATTGATTTTTTTTTTGGCATTTTCAAGCTTTATTTGATGGTACAGAGTTGAAATTGGGAGAGAGAGAGAGAGAGAGGGGAGTGGAGAAAGACATGTAGTTAAGTTCTACAAGTCAGATTTGAACCCGCGACCACTGCAACGAAGGCCGGAGCCGATATGGTACACGCTCTATCCACAGGGTTTGTTGATAGTGTAGATATTATTTCTCGACATAGTGTTTGTAGGGGAGAACGGGGTAATTTGTCACATGGGTTGGATGTCACATTCGTTATATCTCGCCACCAGAGCGCGGTAGCTCTGAAATGTTGATATAAAAAAGGTCCAGAATTGGGATCAGAGGTCACATACATAGACTTCCTTGGAGGAAGACAGCTGCATTTCAGGTGAGAGGATGTTTTGTGTTTTTCATGTCAAATTCAAAATATTTTGCTTCTCAGTATTTTTCTTCTAGGCTTTTACACAATGGGTTTATAACAAAACACTTGTTACCCTCAGAAAGTGTGAAGAGTAAACTGTAGTTTAGATTGTGGTTAGCAAGCTAATTAGTTGTCAGATGGTTGTTGGCCTTGATGCTAGCAAGAAATTCAAGTTGGGGTTGGTCGTCAAATTTTTTGGGGGGTTGGTTGTCACATGTTATCTCAAGGCTGCAGCCAGAAAAGGAACCCAATAACGAAAAAAATTGTCAAGCTGTATCCTCACTGACACCCCAGAGAAGGAAAGAATAGAGCAGGAAAAGGCAGCTAGCAAGCAAAAGAAAAAAGGGCAACAAAATCAAAACAACCCAGTGCATCCCAAACTAGACCAGCTGCCAAGGCTACAGAATGTTATGTAGGCCTATTTGTCAACTTGACAATGCAATTAAACATTCAAATTTGGTTCTGCCTCCTTGCCTTCTTTTTAAGATTTTTCTCATTAAGATAACATTGTGACAAACAACCCCATAGTGTGTGACAACCGACCCCTTGATGGGGTTGGTTGTCACAATGTGTCAGAGTGTCTTTGATGGTAAATTACTTCTTCATTACAATAAGTTGGAAAAAAAGAGAGACACACATTTCTAGCCAACACCTTAAGCTTCAATTTAATGTAGGAATGGCTATTGACAGATGTTTTGGTGATGAGCAATTCTCACTAGAGTAAAAAGTGTGCCTACTTACCCCGTTCTCCCCTACTTCTTATTTAAAATATTATAGGCTAGTGCGTGCATTTGATAAGTAAGTGAGTGAAAGAGAGACAGTGGGATGCATGGTCATGAGGTGATGTATTAATATGTGACTATGACCATGGTGAAGCAAAGTAAACTGTGATTTAGTAGCGTTCATAAACACAGGCCTTTCATTCACATTTAAAAGTTCCTCATAGTCGTTTTAAATACAAAGTGCCGTGTTGTTCACTACTTCCTCATGTATCCTTATTTTTAATTTTTTTTTGGGGGGGCTGCTCCGATGGCGTAGTTGTAGATAGAGCGTGTACCATATCGGCTCCGGCCTTCGTTGCAGTGGTCGCGGGCTCAAATCCGACCCGCGGACCTTTACTGCAGGTCATCCCCCCCTCTCTCTCTCTCTCTCTCTCTCTGTCTCTCTCTCTCTCTCTCTCTGTCTCCCCATTTCAACTCTGTACTGTCTAATAAAGCTTGAAAAGGCAAAAATAAAAAATAATATATATACAGTATATATGTTTTGCCATTCCAGAGGTCTTAAGCGGATGTGTAGTGCAGTTATTTTGGGGAGTTATTTTGAGTGATTTCAGAGCCGAGAAGAAACACACGTGTGACCTTGAAAATGGCGGCGTCTTCGTCCTTGCGGAAGTCCTGTTTCCCGGCGTGTTTCCACGGGATACGGAACATGGTTTTGGCTTCGTCGTCCCACATCAGCCCCGGGTACTTCCCACTGCTCACCTGCAAAACACACACAAAGAATTGAGTTAGAAAAGAGAATTTTAGAGCGTCCTCCCCCCCCCCCCCCCCCCCCCTCCATAGAGTCTCAGTCCTCTTCACAGCAGACCCGGGTTAGAATCCAGCCCGTGGTCGTTCTCTGCATGTCATTCCCCTCTCGGACACATTTCATCTCTGTCTCTACACACTGTCTAATAAAGTTTAAAAAAAAAGCTAAATTGCAACAAAACTATCTAACAAAAAAAAACATTACACAACATTAAAAGGGTCAGTGTGTAGTTTCAGAGGAGGGGGGTTTGTTTACAGTTGGTTAACTAAACATATTTTCTCTACATGTAATTCTTAGTATTGAATAATTCTATCATCATAAATCAAATTATTTTGAGGAACCTGGAACCAAACGTTAAGACTAGAATATGTTTGTAAACCAAACTGTGGGCCCTGCTGCTGTAAACAACAACAACAACAACAACAGTGAAACAGTAACTTTTCAGGAAGCTTTCTAACTTCAAACAGTGTTCCAGGGATCACATTTTCCTGTGAGGAAAGTTTGTTTATTCAGCTATGAGAATAAACCTTTAGAACATGTTTCACTTCTCTGACACACCCTGAGTTGGATTTTAGGAGCCGGGACACAAAAGTAATTAACATGAAATGAACTAGAAGGTTAATTTACCATTTTATTAATAAAAATTTTATTTGATATTCAAATTTGCCTGTGTCTTTGTAGTAACTTGTTGTGCCAAAAAAATGTATTCAAGTCTATTCAAGTTATTTAAGGCCATGAGTCAGACTGAAGTCATCAATGCAATAAGAAAAAAAACACCCCCACTTTACCACAAATATTTAATTTGAATATTGGGCATGAAATGTGGCCCGTGGGTATGACAGAAATTCAACGTAAAACATTGCTCCATGCTGAAACGTGTTAAAGTGGAAGAAGCTATCAAAAGACATGTGTGTCAACGTATTCCCCCAAAACACACACACACACACACACACACACACACACACACACACACACAGACACAGACACAGACACAGACACAGACACAGACACAGACACAGACACAGACACAGACACAGACACAGACACACACACACACACACACTCACACACACACACACACACAGACACACACACACACACACACACACAGACACACAGACACACACACACACACACAGACACACACACAGACACACACACACACACAGACACACACACATTTTGAAAATAAACATTGGACGAAGTAGAACCATAAAAAGTTGTCATGTTTACTTTACAGAAAAATCACCCAAACCAGTTCTACTAGCCAGACTATCACAAGTGATGCTAATTAATCAACACATTGTGATTTAAATGATACATATTAATAATTATATATTTGCTTTTCTACTGCTTCCTCATTGACTAATGCTTTAGTTTTAATTCAGGCGATAATTCAAATTTCTTTCTTCCATGAACAAGCAGAAGAGGAAGTTCAGAGCTCTTTTATTCAGTGTCTGCAGGTAAAGTGACGATAGTGAGGACATGTGATACTTTAGAGACAATAAATCAAACAATAATAAAGTGATATGAGTTTATTATTACATTATCGACTCCAGTTATTAAAGGCCTACTTCACCGGTGGGAATATGAAGGTGTATTGAATTCTGAGATCCTATGTAGTATAAATGTGCAAAAAAAATTGAAATTGGTTCATCCTAGCCCGAGAAAAGGCAGAAAGAGTGTTTTATGGTCTCACTGTCTAACCCTACATTTCTCTTTCTGTGACAATATTGTAACAACCAGACACTTATATAGGCTTATAACTTATGACATTATGGGCAAAAAGTTATTAAGTTATTGGTTGAGTAATGTTATTATTATATGTAATTGGCAAGTAACTACATTATGGTCTCTTATTACACTTAGAACTAGAGGCTACATTATTGGCTGCTACATGTTTTAAAACAACTATCAGTAGATTACTATGAGCTTTTATGATCCTCTGTTTATGAATATTCCAGTTTGTCTTCTTTAGTTTACTGAACATATTCTGGTGATGGTTGTTTGGAGCCAAATCATCAACCCCCCCATCTCCCTCCCATGGTTTCCCTTTCCTTCTCCCCCCTCCCTTCTTTATCCACACACACACACACACACACACACACACACACACACACACACACACACACACACACACACACACACACACACACACACACACACACACACACACACACACACACACACACACACACACACACACACACACACACACACACACACAGACACACTCTATCTCTCTCTCACTCACACACACACACACACACACACACACACACACACAGTGACACTCTCTCACACACGCTCTTTCTCTCCCCACCACCTCCCCTCCACACACACACACACACACACACACACACACACACACACACACACACACACACACACACACACACACACACACACACACACACACACACACACACACACACACACACACACACACACACACACACACACACACACACACACACACACACACACAAACACACGCGCGCACGCACCTGTTCGACGATCCACGAGCGCAGTCTGCGCGTGGAGCGCACTCTCCCTGCTGCCATGTCTCTTTAAATAAAACACACAAGAACAATAAATCACAGAGAACTTTTTTTTTCAACATTTCCTTCAACAACAACAACAACATGTCTAAAAAACCCTTTTCTATCTTCAGTCTGAGGCAGAAATAACCCCTCGCTGTCTCGTGTTCACAGTCATATTAAATATAGACGCAAATGTGTTTGAATGAAGGAAGTAGGTTTCGTTTACCTTGAGTTGCGTTTCCTCCGCGGTGCAGGCTGACTGTGTGAGTGAGTGTGAGAGCAGTCAGTGTGAGCTCGAGACTGCAGCTCAAGGCAGGCGCTCCTCTTCCCAGAAATCACGTGACTTTACAGAAATGATCGGTGTGCTTACCACCAGGGGGCGACAAAGGATATACACAGAAACACAGTATTCTTTTTTAAAATATTTTTTTGTTCTTATTTTAAACCACAAGTTTTATTTTTTTCCTATTCGTGATTATGATGATCTCTTATGCATATTCTTCTCTTATATTGCATTGTTGAAAGGAGACAGTCACAGAGACTCAAGAATTTCATTGCCAAAGACTGCTGCTGTAATTGTTGTCCATTATGACTAATAAACCACCTTGAAAATCTAGAGCACTTTCTCTCTCTTTCTCACTCACACTTTCTCTTTCCCTTTCCAACCCCTCCCTCTACACTCATCCCTTTCTCCCTCCCTCATCCAAATATATATATTTTTTAGATAAGATAAGCCCTGCCGGTAATGAAAGCCACATGGGAGTGTCCCTCCTATATGTGACCCCCCCCCCCCCCAAAGTGAAGTACTAGATTTATAACGAAGGTAAATCTTACCGTCTGCTTATAAATGGACTCCACTTATAAAGCTCTTTTCCCTGGTTTTTCACAGACTCAAAGCGCTTTACATTGTTTGTTACACATTCACCCATTCACACACACACATTCATACACCGATAGCAGCAGCAGCAGCTACCACGCAGGGTGCAAGCTAACTATCAGGAGAAATTCGGGGTTCAGTGTCTTGCCCAAGGACACTTTGACATGTGGCGGGTAGGCGGGGGAACGAACCTCCAACCCTGCACTCCAGAGGCGACCTCCCTACCCACTTCGCCACTACCGCCCTCATCAGTCCGTGTGTCTCTCCTCATTGAGGCTAAACAGAAAACTGGTTTGTCAGAAATTATGTCAAGTAAGGCCTCCGAGGATCACACAGATAAAACTAAACTAATTACTAATAAAAATTCAAGCCAAAGATAATTTCACTCAATAAAAGCCGGAATAGGTTATGAAATGACAGAAGGGACAGTGCTTGTGTCTAATTCTTTATTATTTTTATCTTCAGTACAGTAAATAAATCCAGATTTCAAAATAATCATCTTTATTCATAGTTTGATACATCCATCATATAGGAATCAATAGTAAAAGCCAACAGCAGAAAGGTGAAGTGCATTAAAAAAATTAACATTTTTACGTTTAATTTGTGTGTATTTCTTTATATAATTTTGCCCATTATTGCTACACAATTCAGCGATAAACATTTATAACATATTTTACAAAAGAGAGGCTTTTTTAAATTCTCAAGTGCAAAAAATAGATCAAGAAAATATCACATTCTTATAAGACCCAACTCCATCCCACAGTACATTCTGTATTAAATTATCTTTCCTGTCGGTGCGACGATACGGCAAAAGAAAAATATAATTCCATAAGTAGGACAATCTGTTCAAACGGCTTCAATTTATATCATGAGATGGACAGGAAAATAAAAACATGATTCTTTATCTGTGAGATCTAGAAACATACACAATGTAGCTTTAAAAAAGGATGGAGTCAGCGATTCAGGAGACGGCTGGGAAAACTGGTGTGTTGCTAGCTACGGCGGGCTCCCTTTTGTTTACATAAACCCTTTCTTTACATGCCAGTTTACAGAGCCTAGGCTGTGTATTAACACCTGATTTATGTTCAGCGTACACACAGGTAGCAGATCATGAGGAGATATTCACTGATTTTCACAAAAACTGATTTTGAAAACAAGCGTTCTCCAAAAATGGCTGACTCCACCTTTAATTTTCATGATTTGTCTTTGGCTTCATTTAAAATCTGCTTTAGTGTCATGTGACCTTCTGTTCCGGAATCTTTATTTGTTCCGCGGAACTTTCTCTCCGAGAGGAACCTCCATCAGTTTCTGAGAAGGGGAAAAAAAATACATATCAAGTTAACATGTTGAGAGTGACGCCCGTATCTCACTGGGCTGCGACTGTTTGAGACAAGTTGGAGACTGCATTCGCGAGGGAGTCTCTAAACTGCCTCCAAACGTTCGCGGAGGTTTTTCTCAATTTCCTCGCATGAGTCGCAGAGCCGCGCAGTCCTGTCGCATGAATTTTGAACATGTTCAAAAAAAAAGTGTGCGACAAATCTAGTCTCAAAATAGTCTCAGAGTCGTCGCATGTGTCTCAAACGCGTCGCAAACCCTTCTCAATTTAGTTTCCGCGAGTCAGAAAGTGCGAGCAATGTCAGACAACTTTGCGAGGGGTTGGCGACATATGAAACAAAATTGTGACTGATATGAGACAAAAATGAGACTGACATTCCGTTCGTGCGACGCTCGCCAGACGTTCGCGAGACGTAAATGCGACCTCCCGGCAAGTGTTGGGCAGGACATTCGCAAACGAGTCGTGAGGAACCAACTCAGTGAGACTGCAAGTGAAAATTGTCACTAATTCGCATATTTTGTCGCAATTTTGTGTCTCCAACTTGTCGCACACTGTCGCAGCCCAGTGAGATAGGGGCTTAATATTCTCATAACTGAATAAACAAACAATGTTCAGTGTTAAAAAGCTTCCTGAAAAGTTACCGTTTCTCAGTGACTACTCAGTTTGGTTTACAAACATATTCGAGTCTTACTTTTGGTTCCAGGTGCCTCAAACTAATTTGAAATTAGAAAGAATTACATGTAGAAAAAATATGTTTTTAAAACGAACTGTTGGGCTGTGCAAATATGTAAAAACAAATCGCCCTCATCTGAAACTGCATAGTGCATCTTTAAACTCTACATTTGTCCCATGTGTGACATCACACAAGGGAAGATGTAGGGTTAGCATTAACAGGACAGCTGGGCCAAGGGAAGACTGAGGGAAGAACAACCTCATTCATTATATTATAATAGCGATTTTATGATGATAGAACGCCGGTCTTTATGGGTGAAGTATTCCTTTAAAGCAGTGTCTGACCTTGAGCAGTCTGGCGTGGTAGGTGTTGTCCTCCTCTCCCTCCCCTCTCTGCGTGTCCACCTGGTATCTCTCTGAGGCGCGGACCAGCTCCGGCAGGTCATACAGCGGAGCGGGGTCCAGAGAGTGAGCGTTCAGCAGACTCACCAGGTATTCTCTGTAGTGCTTCCTACACACAGACAGACAGACAGACAGACAGACAGACAGACAGACAGACAGACAGACACACAGACACACAGACACACAGACACACAGACACACAGACACACAGACACACAGACAGATAATAATATTAGTCTGAAGAACAACATTCAAGTTAGTATAGGGTTAAAGCTGTACTACTTCTCTTTTATACAGCGTATTGTTACAAAGTTATCGGGTTTAAAAAGAATCTGTAATGTGTGAGTACTAGCCATAGTTTTGTCAGACTGTAGAAAAGTTGTACTAATCACACACCTCGCACCCATAAGGAGCGGAGTGTGAGAGTAGCATTTTTTTTAACCTGTCTTTCCCTGATCATTCCTACTTTAAGGGGGCGCAGCGCACGCTAGACGACTCTTCAGTGTACCCCCCGTCTCCCATGTTTGGTTACTGTCACTCTATGTCTCTTGGCGGGGTATAACTGTAAACAGATTATCGTTGTTCTGAAACATGTACAATGACAAAATAAATCATCTTGAAGTTTGAGAATCATTATTGGTTAACAGCTCTGTGGGGATGGGGAGACTGTTCTATTGTTTTAAGGCTATAAAAGAGAAGGACGACTTTGGTTTAGCATTTTGGATTCCTGCACTCTCTTGCTTCCTGCACGAAACACACACACAGCTTATTGTTACAGAAGTATAGGGTTTAAAAAAAAAAAGGTTCATGAATGGGCTAGTTAATACTAGTCTGAAGAACAACATTCAAGTTAACATAGGATTTTATAATATATACCCCTATCCCACTCGCGCTACAACTTTTTTTATGTGTGCAGATTTACTGTGTGAGTAGCCATTGTTTTGTCAGTGTTATTGGTATCTCTACTTAAGACATCTATTGCAGCATGTCCGTCCTGGGAGAGGGATCCCTTACTCTGTCGACTCTCCCTGAGATTTCTTCAATTTTTTTTTATTCCCGGTAAAGGGTTTTTACTGGGAGTTTTTTCTCAGCCGAGCTAAGGGTGTAAGGGCAGGGTGTCATATTGTATCATATATCATATTGTATGAAATGTAAAGCCCACTGAGACAAATGTATTTGTGATTTTGGGCTATACAAATAAAACTGATTTGGTTTGATTTAGCTCTGTTGGGATTGGGAGACTGTTCCATTGTTTAATGGCTACAAAAGAGAAGGACGACTTTCCAAACGTGGTCTTGTGTTTTGGAATTCTGCCCTAATTGTCGAAACTCACTTGAAGACTCCAGCTTGGATAAATTCATATAAATGTATAGGATAAAACATTACAAAAAACACTACTCACTCGCAGAGCCCAGCCTGCCCCGGCGCGGTCTGGACGGCGCACGGAGAGTCAAACTGAACACCATCTTCATCTTTCTGCTCCATCACACAGCAAGCGCCTGAGACACAGAAGGAACAACGTCAGAGCAAATAGGATTTATCTCCTTATTTTGAAATGATCAAGGTCAAGGTCACTTTTATTTATATAGCACCTTATAAGAACCTAAATTCACCAAAGTGCTTTACATAAAATACATAAATTAGAAATACAACAGCACACATTAAAAAACACTTACAGCAATGACACAAAACAATTCATTAAAACGAAAAAGCCTGTGAAAAAAGGTGAGTGTTAAGAGTGGACTTGAAGGTCAAATTAGTTAAAAATGGTACAGATGGTAAAATGGGGATTTTTTATTTATTTTTTTAAAAAGGGAGGGGAGATAATCCTTTCCCAAGACATTTGAAGGACATTATTAGACCTAAAAGGTGTCAGGGATGCTAAAGAACGCTTGTTGTCAAAATCAGAGAATATCTCCTCTGCATCTATATTACCCCGTACTGTGTGTGTGCTGGAAAAAAAGAAAATCCAGTGTTAATACACAGCCCAAGTTCTGTAAACCGGCTTCACCATAGCTAGCAACATGCCCGTTCAGAGCCTAGGCTGTCTGGATTTCCCCCCCCAGCACACACACACACACACACACACACACACACACACAGCGGACTGTGAAGAGATATTCACTGATTTTGAGAAAAACTGATAACATCGCTGACTACAACTTGTTCTAGATTCTATCTCCACACATTTAATGCACTGAATCTAAATCTGACTTCTATTTGTGTTCCAGCCTTTCCTGGAAGGGTTTGATCCCTGGAGGCAGCAGAAGGGCTTGTGTTCAAATGTCAGATTTTAGTTTTTTTGTTGACTTCCTGAACACGATGAAAGACAGAGTTAGACAAAAGAGAAACAGATGTTTTACCAGTTTGAACTCCAACAGAAGGAACTGTGTTGAACTCCACAGCAGACCTCTGAGGGCAGAGAAGAAATACACATGAAATAGTCCTTTACATTCCTACTATCGTTTTCTTTTTGTTTGGGATTTTCTGTAAACTTTGCAGAAATAGTGACTGACTCAAAGATTTTCAAGGTCAAAGTTCAAACATTACTGATTTATATATATAATAAATAAAAGACAGAAACATCAGCTTGTTAATTAAAACAAAAGTTAAAGAGCAAAGAGAACGTGTGTGTACCTGCAGCACCGCCTGAAGTCTGACCACGTCCCAGTCTCTGAGGTAGAAGAGACAGTCTCGGGGGTGGTGAGCGTGTAGCCCGGCTATTTTGCACTGGGCCGCCTTACAAACCGTCTGCAAAAAATAAATAAATAATAATAAAAAATACAATTCTATCATTAAAAAAGGTAAGTACACCAGAAAAGTTTCACAAAGGCAAAGATATTGCTTTTTTACTATGTTTTATGTCTTGCAATATAAAAACATATCCCATTGAGACCGAAAACTCTTTGACAACGGAGACCTGTTTTCCTTTCCCACGTTACCATTCACACACACCAATAGCAGGCTAACTATCAACATTCACCAAAAGGCAAGGTGGGTGAAGTGTCTTGCCCAAGGACACAACAACCATGACCACAAGTGGCAGGGCAGGAATCGAACCTCCAACCCTTTGATCATTGGCCGACCCGCTCTACCACCTGAGCCACAGTCGCCCCGTTTTGGTCGATTCAAACTGCAGTATCACCTTGTGGTAGGGGTTGTTGCAGCCGCTGCAGAACTGGTAGCGACACTGTGAGCAGGTGAAGTGCATGCAGCCGCCTTTAGTCAGAGCGTAGCCGAACTTGCATTGAGGACAGGCTGCAAGAGACAAGAGGACATTCGCTGGTCAATATATGTATTAATCCGTATATTCTAACAATAATATAATGATATAAAAGCACTGAGGAGAGTGATGCAGACGAGGGTTAGAAGGAAAACTGAAGTGAAACTTGTGGTTAATCCAAAAAGATTCGTATAGTCTAAGTTGATACATTGAATGAAAGTCCAGTATTGACTTGTTGATACATGTCAAGGAACTAAAAGTGACTAAGTTAATAATTCTGTGTTTGTATTTCTGTCTATTTTGAATTGTTTATTCTCTGGATTTTTTTTCTATCGTGAATGTCTTGTTTATTTCTACAACACGTTCAATGTTATTGGGGCCCCTCCGAAAAGCATTTAGTAGCTATTAGTAGTGGTTGGGGTTCCCCGTTCATGTGTCCTGCATTGCCATGAAGTGTATCATGCATTTGTTTCTCAATGATAAGTTGATAACCTGTGAATAAAAGATAAATACATAAATAAAACAAAACAATAAACTAGTCTGTATACAAAAACGTTCGAAGTTAAAGAGACGTGTGGTTGCAGTAGCAGCGTGTGTGTGTGTGTGTGTGTGTGTGTGTGTGTGTGTGTGTGTGTGTGTGTGTGTGTGTGTGTGTGTGTGTGTGTCTCACTGATGCCGTTCTCCCTCAGGTATCCTGCCAGGCCTTGATACTGATACTCGGGGTCGTTGTCTCTCTTCCACTGCTGGAACTGTTCACAGGTGATGTCCTGGTGCTGAGCCTCCCACTGACACAACACAACACAGAAACCAGTTAAATCCAGTAAACCGTTGGTAGGGCGTCCCCCCCCCCCTCCCCCATGGGCCTCGGCCAGCAGCGGACCCGGGGGGGGGGACGCCATCTGTTTCCTCGGTCTGTTAGCAAAGTTACCTCCTTTACCTCCCTTTATTGTTCTACAATAAGTGTTAAAAGTTCACGGGACGCAGCAATGTATTAAAAGCATAACTGGAAAAATCCCTTGGTTCAACCAACATCCTCTTGTGAGAAAAGTTACAGCGGTGGGCACAACATTTTATTGTTTATTATTGCTTTGAGAGAGCGAGAGAGAGAGAGAGAGAGAGCGAGACAGAGAGAGACAGAGAGAGAGAGACAGAGAGAGACAGAGAGAGAGACAGAGAGAGAGAGACGGAGAGAGAGACAGAGAGAGAGACGGAGAGAGAGACGGAGAGAGAGACAGACAGAGAGACAGAGAGAGAGAGACAGAGACAGAGAGACAGAGAGAGGTAGAGAGAGAGAGAGAGAGACAGAGAGAGAGCGAGAGCGAGAGGGAGAGATCACTGGAGAAAGTTTTCAAGGCTGAATATCTGGAGCTGTGTGGAGGTTTTTCATTCATTCTTATCAGCAGAAAGATAAAAGCAGTGAGGAATGGAAACATGCAGCGCTGGTACTCACAGGCTTTTTGCATTGAGCGCAAAAACTCTTTTTGCAAGACGGACAGGTGACCTTCAGCTGGACTCCCTCGTTGATGAACCCGGACGTGCACTGAGGAAAGATATGTTGTTAGTGACGTTTCACCCTTAAGACCAGACACTATGGAAATATAAATCAGTTTTAGGCCTTATTGTTTTTTTTTAAAGCCATAGTGAGTAACTTTTTTATATGAATGAATGTCGGTTACATTCAAGCCATCGCCAAACAAGTTGATTAAGCCTATTATCAGCTCCACAAAACTCTCTCTGTATTTCTCAGTATGGCAGCGTTTACAAACTGGTGTCTCCCCCCCCTCCTCCCCTGACACTGGTGCAGGAGCTCAGAAAAATCCCAAGAAATGTTTCAGTTGTTGATTCTACTGCTAAGAAAAAACCTGGACGTACAGCAGAAGGTATAAAATCCATGCACAAGTGTGGAGTGGGCACAGTTCTTGATGTAAGGGTGTGTGTTCACTTAACACATCGTTTCACATTGTTGTCTAGAAAAAAATATAATACTAGTTGCAGCCGTACTGAAAACTAACTCACTAACTGAACCTAACCTTATTTCCTGCATCTGTGCCATTGAAACTAACCTTGTTTTTTACCCCCATCACATCGTACAACAAACTATATTTCGCCTCTGGAGTGCAGGGTCGGAGGTTCGATCCCCAGTCTCCCCGCCACATGTCGAAGTGTCCCTGAGCAAGACACTGAACCCCAAATTGCTCCCGATGGTTCAGAGAGCGCCTTGCATGGCAGCTACTGCCATCGGTGTATGAGTGTGTGTATGAATGGGTGAATGTGGTAAGATATGTAAAGCGCTTTGGGGCTGAGAAAATCGGCTAGAAAGCGCTATATAAGTCAAGTCCATTTACCATTTACATTTCACTAAATCAGTGGTTCAATTTGAGCTTAAAGTAACCAACTAGGAGGAGGGGCAACTGTGGCTCAGGTGTTGGCGGTTCTATTCCCGCCCTGCCGCTTGTGTAATGGTTGTCGTGTCCTTGGGCAAGACACTTCACCCACCTTGCCTGGTGTGAATGTGTATGACTGCTGTATGTTTGAGGTGGTCGGAGGGACCGTAGGCGCTGAATGGCAGCCACGCTTCCGCCACCGGTATGCCTGTGTGTGGATGGATGGAACCTGGAACCCTGTAAAGCGCTTCGAGTGCCTATAATATCGCTATAATAAATCCAATCCATTATTAATATGTAGGGAAAGCAGGCTATGCAAACTACAGTTGGAGGAGGAACTGAGCCTGTGAGCGCCGATAGCAGAAGCACTAGACGTCTGGTTGTTGAGGTAAAGAGGAAACTCACATGACAACACCAGAGGAACTTGGGGTCTTTCCTCAGAGTGTGGTCTAACAGCTTCTGTTTGAACAGATTGAACACGTCCTGCTCCAGACACTGCTGCAGCTGCACAGACAAACACATGACAAACACATTGTTCAAAGGCTGAAGAGAAGCAATGAAATGAAGACCTTTGTGATTATTATTATTAACACATCATTAAAAGGTGCAGTAAGCGGAATGGTTCTTTTAGCTAACTTCCTGTCAGTGACTGCAGTTAGCAGTCCCCTCGCTCGTCCCTACGTCACCACATTAATGCACTGCGGTCTTCAAGCAGCGAGTTATCTAGCATCATCTCAGATCCATAAGTGTGATAAAAACCATCAAAACAGATATTGGGAAGGATTTTTACCTGCTCCGCCATTGTAGGCGCATAAACATTCACCCATCTGTTGCTCTGGCGTGCACCGGCAGTGAGACCATGAGTGTATATACTATATATGAGGTTTGTAGCGCTCTCTCTTCTGATTGAATGTAATCGGCAAATAAACTTATTGTAGTATCCCGAAATTTTTATCCAAAGCAGCTGACTGAGAAATCGGATTTATGAAACACGCACATTATGTAAGTGATCACTGTATGAATAAAGAGCGATTTAACACTTATATTAACATAAATAAACCGCTTACTTCACCTTTAAGCTGCTGCATGGATTATAATCTCTGCTTTGTTGAGAGCTCTTTCTCTCTCTCTCTGTTCATACATACTTTTCCACAATTTATTATTTTCTGTTGGTTTTTTTAAAACAACATACCCAAACAAACTGTTGCACCATCTTAAAGGCCTACTTCACCGGTTGGAATATGAAGGTGTATTGAACTCGGAGATCCTATGAAGTATAAATGTGCAAAAAATTTGACATCACAGAAAGAGAACTGTAGGGTTAGACAGTGAGACCATAAAACACTCTTTCTGCCTTTTCTCAGGCTAGGATGATCCGATTTAAGAATTTTTTGCACATTTATACTTCATAGGATCTCCGAGTTCAATACACCTTCATATTACAACCGGTGAAGTAGGCCTTTAAGAACATAAATTAAGTAAATGTATCAAATTTTTTTTAAAGAAATTACTTCATTTGTGTTCTTCAGAAAAAAAAAAAAAAAAAAAAACTACAATAAAAATATTGTGGAAAAATTAAAATCTGTATCTCACCTGTATCTCCAGTGTGTCGAAGTAGCTCTCCAGCTGTTCGGGGTCGTTGATGTCCGGCCCGCTGCAGACGGGACAGGTCATGTCTCTGATGTGTTTGTCTCTCAGCGCGATGGTGAAGTGCTGCCCGAAGCAATCATGACACACGGAACACTGACAGGAGGTCAGCGACTGCATCTGTTAAACGGAGAGAAGAAGAAGAAGAAGTAGAACTTATCATTAAAGGTGCTACGAGGAACTTTTAAATATTTCTGAAAAAGTCAAATTTCTCCTCTGATGATCATTACATGTAACAGCAAACGATATCAGGGCAAAGAATGCTATTTTTATACAGCGGGTATAGCTGGTGTTAATGCACATCCTAGGCTCTGTAAACAGGCATGTTGCTAGCTATGGTGGCTAAAGGCAGCCTCCAGGGTTAAACTGTGTCTGAAAGAAACCCTGTTGTTATAAAGCCCAGTCTTGGACCCACCTTGCCGCGGGGGAAGACACAGAGGCAGATGGGACATTCGTTGTTGAGGAGGCGTTTGATGAAGTCCTTGTCGTGGGATTCCTTCACAGCTTGCACCACGTCCTCCAGGCTGTAGGTGTTGCCCGGCTCCTGCAGCAGAGACAGAGCCAGCTCACAGCGCCCCCAGCTGGGCAGCTCGTACAGCGCCAGCAGACGCCGGCACAGCCTCTGCACACAACAACAAGGGATGGAACAATTTACAGCTAAAAATTTAACTAAATACATTCATATCCTTTGGCCAATTTAAACAGACTATCTTGGATCTGCCAAACTCTACTTGTAACTGTTTTAATTAGACTATATTGTACTTTATTCCTTTTAATTGCTGCCACTCTTCCACCACTTTGTAAATGTTTCAATTGGTTTTTTTCTCTTCACTTGTTGTGTATTTGATGTATTTGCATTGAATATTTTGTTTGTATTGTTGTTTTGAATTTGTTTTGACTCGACGTCATTGAAAATGAGGGTCACCCCTCAATTGGTCTCTCGAGGATAAATAAAGTTAAATGAAAATTAAATGATTTGAAAGCCCCTGTAAACCCAAGTTTTTAGTAGTTAAAGACCTACTTCACCGGTTTGAATATGAAGGTGTATTGAATTCTGAGATCCTATGTAGTATAAATGTGCAATTTTTTTTTAAATCGGTTCATCCTAGCCTGAGAAAAGGCAGAAAGAGTGTTTTTTTTAACCCTCTATTTCTCTTTCTCGTGACATCACAGAAAGAGAAATATAGGGTTAAAAAAAAAAAAACTTACTTTGTAAATATTACTGTGATGTCTTTCACTGTGATGTCACAGTAATATTTACAAAGTATATATTTTTTTTAACCCTATATTTCTCTTTCTGTGATGTCACGAGAAAGAGAAATATAGGGTTAAAAAAACACTCTTTCTGCCTTTTCTCAGGCTAGGATGAACCGATTAACCGATTTTTTTTGCACATTTATACTACATAGGATCTCAGAATTCAATACACCTTCATATTCAAACCGGTGAAGTAGGCCTTTAAACACCACACCTCATAAATATTAAGTTAAGTTACCGTAAATTACTTTATTAGTCAATGGTTATGTTCAAATTTGTCTTTCCGCATATCCCCTCTCAAGTTACCACACTTCAGAGGGGGTCAGAGCGCAGGGTCAGCCATAGTACAGCGCCCCTGGAGCAGTTTGGGGTTAAGTGTCTTGCTCAAGGACACAATGGTAGAGATGGTGGGCACCGTCAAAGTAATACCATGTGCTCTCGTCAGCAAAAGTATCATGTGTGCACAATAGTGATTTTGCCGTGCGGCCTCACCCGTTTGTTTTGGCTGTGGTGGTCAATGGGAGGCTAAGATAAGAGATGGGCCTTTGAATGCTTGTATTGGAGTGAACGGGGATATCAGCTTCCGGGCTCGTATGGAATTTACCACCCATCCACAGCGAGCCAAAACTATTTCAATACCAGGATTGGCCACTGAGCACTGCTTTTTTTATTAACCTTTATTTTTCCAGGAATATACTCATTGAGATTCAAAATCTCTTTTTCAAGAGAGTCCTGGCCAAGAAGGAGGCAGCATAAAAACATAAAAGATTCACATTAAAAAAACAAGACACAAAACACAATAAAAATAAAATAAAAAGTCACAAAGCATCAATCTCATTGGCAGTAAGTCAGTGTTCAGTAACCGGGCATGTACAGTTTGCGGTTAAATAGTCCTTAATCCTGCTTTTGTAATTGTTCATGGTGATAAAGGATTACGGAGGAAGGCACTGCTCCTAGGGGCTCCTAAGTAGTTGGCCTGACCTGTTTGTCTTGGCTGTGGTGGTCGATGGGCGGCTCTGGCTGGTCGGTCCAGATGCGCTGGTGGAAAGGCTCCAGCAGGGGGCGCTGCAGCAGAGACAAGGCTCCTCTCACCTCTCCTCCACTCAGACGCAACGCATCCTCACACCGCGACGCGTCTCTGAAGCCCAGGCACTGGAGCTCCTTCATCTACACAGGCAAAGAGAGAGGGAGAGGAAAGACAGTTGGTTTATACGTTTGGTTTGGGCCAGCGTAAACATTTTTTCTTTCTTTTTTTATATATTAAAAAAAGCGGAGTCAGCAATTCTGGAGAACGCTTTTTTCTTTTTATAATGTTTTGGCATTTTCAAGCTTTATTAGATAGTACAGAGTTAAATTGGGGAGACAAAGAGAGAGAGAGAGAGAGAGAGAGAGGGTGGATGACCTGCAGTAAAGGTCCACGGGTCAGATTTGAACCCACGACCACTGCAACGAAGGCCGGAGCCGATATGGTACGCAATCTATCCACTACACCACGGAGCGCCCCAGGAGAACGCTTGTTGTCAAAATCTCTTTTTCAAAATCAGTGAATATCTCCTATGATCCTGCTAACTGTCTGTACTGTGTGTGTGCGCTGAAAACAAATCTGGTGTTTATACACAGCCTAGGCTCTGTACATGGGAATGTTGCTAGCTATGGTGGGCCCCCTTTGTTTACATACCAGTCTACAAAAGGGGCCCAACGTAGGTAACAATTTGCCAGTTTACAAAACCAAGGCTGTGTATTAGACTGTTTTTTTCTTAAATAGTGCACGCACAGTACGGACAGGTGGCAGAGACATGACTGACTTGCTTTCCTACACAAATAGCAGGAGAAGTTTATCTCCTACTCTCAAAGTGTTTCTTGTTCTTCTACAGTGTAACTCATTAACCAGTGTACAGTCCTAGTACAGCAGTGTACTCCTCACACACCACAGAATGTGTTTGTCTTATCTCTCAAGGTCAGACAGACAGGAGAGACTAGAGACATCTCATTTGATCCACCTCGCTGTGGGCACTTGCTCCCTCTTGTGAACCGTCCACGCACGAGTAAAAGATCCAATAACTAAAGTCAACAGCAGTTTAAAGAGACAATTTTAACCTCTTAAAAAAAAACGTACTAGCCGGGCAGGATTTCTACCTTGACCTGACTGTTAGGAGCTGTCTCAAAAAATCTATGTTGAAAATTGCAGCAAAAATTCATAATTCAAGGGGGGTACTCGTGGTCAGAGCGTCCCCGTCCTTGCAGCAGACCCGGGTTAGAATCCCGCCCGGATCAGTTCTCTGCATGTCATTCCCCTCTTTGCCCCATTTAAACTCTGTCTCTCCAAATCTGTCTAATGAAGCAAAAATGCCACAAAAAATTAAATCTAAAGAAAAAAAAAGAAAAATATGAATTCATAGCTATTACCTCTTGCAGGAATATTTGCATATGCATTTTTGTAAGTGTGTTGAAGCTGTAAGTGTGTAAGTGTTCCCACCTTGACCTGTCTGTCTCTCAGCAGCTGTCTCACTGCGCGGTCTCTGTCTCCTCCGGCCGTTAACCAGGCCAGTTTGGCCTCGGCTCTGGAAAGCTTCACTCCTTCCCCTGTGACCAAGCGGTGTAGGTTTTACATTATAACACATTATAAGTACTTTTTTTTTTAGCATAAAACACTTAAAGACCTACTTCAACGGTGGGAATATGAAGGTGTATTGAACCCTGAGATCCTATGTAGTATAAATGTGCAAAAATGTTAGAAATCGGTTCATCCTAGCCTGAGAAAAGGCAGAAAGAGTGTTTTATGGTCTCACTGTCTAATCATATATTTTCCCACAAATATATGGTCTTCTCATGTGCACAAGGTCAAAGGTCCATGAGAACACTCAGGGAACTTTTGGAGAAACTCTGGAGAAAGACCCCCAAAACATTTCTGGGTTGGACAAGATGATTTGCACCTGCGTCCTTGGATAACACTTTCCGTTTAACATCCACACAGACATTGTTTACACATGTATACCAAAATAACAGCACACACACATTTGGAGGCATAAAGACCCGTGTTATCCTGTGCATGCTTCAGTCGATCTCTGCATCATTTCTGTGCTACATGTGATTTCTCCTTGCAAGTGAAGTATCTGCGGATGCCTGAAATATGGCTCTTGACTTCATTGGAAACGTTGTTATCAGTTTGCTGAACTATCGATTAGAATCATTCTACTTACAAAGGAGGTTTGTCCAGACAAATTGACCTCTTCTATATATTGAGAGGAACATATCCACTCCATTCCCCCCCAAGTAAAGGCTAAGAACTAACCAAACGTGCAACTACCTCCCATCCTACTAATGAATTGTCCTGTTTTTATTTTTATTTCTTTTTGTTTCTCTGTGTTTCTATATAGCAAATGTTTCTATTGTATATCGTTGTCATTTTTATTGTAACATCGACCTGCCTAATGGACTATTACAGATGGACATTAGCCCCCAGACTACAATCTGGCATTTTTACGTGTGCTGCTGTACATGTTCATTAATGTGCATTGTCCTGAAACAAATAAATAAATTAAAATCTACTCCTTCACCTGTGAGAGTCTGTCCGGCCTCCTCTCCCACTGCCGCGGGGCGTATCCCAGAATCCCCGGCTTTGTAGTTTAACTGGACCGAAGCCGCCATGGCGCAGATCTCATCCAGCAGGTGAGGCAGCTCTGAGGTCAGCCAGTCACAGGGGTTTGTGTTGCTGCTGCTGCCGCCGCCGCCGCTCACACAGATCGCCGCGTAAACCTCCTCCGGACTCACGCCGCACTTCTCTGCTTCCTGAGAAAGAGAATTAAGGTGGACATTTGTGTGTGGTTATTTTTTTTAAGATTTGGAAGATTTTTTTGGCATTTTAAAGCTTTATTAGATAGTACAGAGTTGAAATGGAGAGGGGGCGATGACCTGCAGTAAAGATCCACGGGTCAGATTTGAACCCGCGACCACTGCAACGAAGGCCGGAGCCAATATGGTACACGCTCTATCCACTACACCACCAGAGCACCCCTATGTGTGTGCTTATTTTATAATGTGTTCTGTATAACAGCAAAAAACTATTATTGTTACTACCAGGTGGAGTCAGCAATCCTGGCCCATGCTTTATGTCAAAATCAGTGAACATATCCTCATGATCCGCTACCTGTCCGTACTGCGTGTGTGCTGAAACTTCACCCACCTTGCCTCGTGTGAATGTCGATAGTCACCCCCTGTTATTGGTGTATGAATGTGTGTGTGAGAATGGTAACGTGGGAATGGGAACAGGTCTCCCTTGAAAAATAATCTCCAGTCTTAATGGGATTTATTATATAAATACATATATAAAAATAAAAGTCTTGGTTATGTACAGTTTATAAGTGTTGGACGTACTCTGATTTGGCTGATGAGTTTGAGGCCGTCAGTCTTCATGGCCTGCTGCCTCCTGAGGTCCAGGTTGACTCTGGGTCTGGGTGTGGGTTTGGGTTTGTCCCCCGCGGGCTGCAGCGGCTCTTTGGAGGGAGTCTGAGGCTGGAGAGACTGAGGCAGAGACACTGCAGGGCCGTCTTTACCCGACAGGTTACACACCTCACACACCACAGACGGCTTGCTGTTCATATAGGTGCAGAACTGACACAGCCACTGAGAAACAGAAAGAAAGGAAACAAGACTAGGTAAAATGGTAGATGGCAGTAGCTGCTCTCTGAACCATCGGGAGCAATGTGGGGTTTTGTCTCTTTGCCCAGGGACACTTGGACATGTGGTGGGGAGACGTGGGATCCAACCACCGACCCTGAAACCCAGTGGACGATTGCCCTAACCACTGCCGCCCCATATTCATAGGTGAATATCTAGGATATGCCTAAACCACAATTGGGTTTAAGTAGTGTACATTTTAATATTACTGTGTGGTAGGGAAGTAGCTGGCTAGATGTACATTCTTGTGAACATATAGTGGAAAAAGTTAGCTTGTCACAAAATAAGCTTTAGTTTTTACTTATTTTTGAGGTATCTTAAAAAGTAATATTACAATTATTCAAAGGTGCTACGAGGAACTTATGAATATTTCTGAAACAGTCAAATTTTTTATCCGATGATCATAAATGACATGTAACAGCAAACGAGACCATCAGTGCAAAAGAATGCTATTTTTATATTGTTTTTCTTAATGCCTTTGTCATGGGTATACGCTCACCCAGGAACTACAGCAGGCGTGGTAAAAACACTACTGCTTTTGTCCAAAGAGGGAGCAATAATTAACACAAACTAAAAGTTCCTCGGAGCACCTTTAAGTTAAATAGGCTTTATAGAAAATAACTATATTGTCAGTCAGGTAATTTTCAATGCTGCCATTCTACACCGCTGTCTAAACACACAGTCACCCATGTAGTAAACCTAACCTTAGAATAACAAACCTTGGCTCCAGGGTCAGGCTGGGGTCCTGGGCTGGACAGCAGCGGGGCGACAGGCGGGCGAGTGGCCAGACGGGGGCGCTCACACACCTCACACAGGATGCTGCTGCCTTGGTTCACCACTGTACAGCTCTTACACTGCCACTCTGAGGGGTCAAGCACAGACACAACACATTTTTTTTTTTTTTTTTAACCATTTATACAGGTAAATCCCATTGAGACCGAAGACTCTTTTACAAGGGAGACCTGTTTTCCTTTCCCACGTTACCATTCACACACACATTCATACACCGATAGCAGGCCAACTATCGACATTCACACGAGGCAAGGTGGGTGAAGTGTCTTGCCCAAGGACACAACAACCATGACACAGGTGGCAGGGCGGGGATCGAACCTCCAACCTTCTGATCATCGGCCGACCCGCTCTACCACCTGAGCCACAGTCGCCCATTCAGACCACTGCTCCACTCAATCATGCAGTAGCCAAGTACAATATTGGCTATACAAAAGAAAAAACATATTTTTGAGGGTTAGTGCGGACGATAGGGTTAACAAACTGTTCATATTAGGATTTTATAGTCTTTTTAACACAGTCGGTGCCTCGCTGTGTCTCACAGGCTTAAACATGACTTGAAGCGGAAGTGAAATCCTATTTGGCCGATTCTGACCCATAATCCAATGCGCATCTGAAGTGACGTCACATCGACGAAGCCTCCATATGAAAACAAACGGGGATGCGACGGATATAAAAGCAAGAGGCAAGATCAACGCGCAATGTTATGATGAAATAAATAAGTAAAAGTATGTCCCAATTGTATGCCTACTGCATCCTGACTAGATTCTTTTAATGGTCAGATCTAGTATGTAGAATAGAGGAAAGAAAGAGCATGAGATTTGGAACGCAGGGATTATGTGGACTATAATGGGTCAGCCGTACCTGTGTTGGAAGATACAGGCAGTGACGTCATGCTCTCCTGGCCGGTGGACGCGGCCGTGGCGAGGCGAGGTCGCTCACAGGTTGAGCAGAGAACGGCTCGCATCTCATTCACCGTGGTGCAGTGAGAACATTCCCATGGCGACAGAGACGGACTGCAAGAGGACACACAGGAATAGTCAAATTAAACTTAAAGGTGCAGTGTGTAATATGACATCATCAAGAAAGTTCTACAAAGTTCTAGAATGCAACGCTCCCTGGGTAACCCCAACCCTTTAGAATAATAACAGAAGCTACAGTGGCCTTCAAGGACAAGAACAATTCTAAATTTTAAACAATGCACCTGATGACATTCCAACTATGACACTTTCAAGATGGCGGCACTAGGCCTTGGTCCAAAATATGCAGAAATATGGACATATATGAGACCCTTTCCAAGGGGAAAAAAAATTATTCAAAACATTTTTTTCAGCTATTATGCACTAAATTAAATGTACTTATGGATATTATAATTACTTTCTACAAAATCTGCTAGGAAATAAAACCCAAAATTCTACACACTGCAGGTTTAACACACACAGTTTAAGCATTTTCTCTTCTCTTTAAACAGCACTGAAAAGTCTTGCTAGAGATCATTACTCACTGATTCAACATGTATTTACACACTGGTCCACTAAGAACAGTTCAATCTCTTTACACAGGATAAATGCAAAAAATTAATTATACAAACATAAAAATTACAAGGATATGTGTACTAAAAGGGATAAGTTTTTTTTTTGTTGCCTGTATCGGAAGATCTGTAGGCTTTCAGCTTTCCTGATATGAAGGGGAACTCATTTCACCATTTGGGAGCAAGGGAAGCAAACAGTTGTGAACATATTAAACTAATTCAAATGTAAAAAATCCTAAATCCTTTTGAAGTCCAAGTGCAGCAAACTTTTGAGGGTCGTTTTACAGAGCTTGTTCTGAACTTTTAGTATTATACAGTATTTATTTCCTGTAATGCTAGTAGAATGTTATTCATCTACATCTTTCTTTGTTGTTGTAAATAAACAGGAATGATGCTTCAGTATCAACAAGGGCGACTGTGGCTCAGTTGGTAGAGCGTGTCGGCCGATGATCAAAGGGTTGGAGGTTCAGAATCGCCCCAAATAGGATGCAGTTTTCAACACTAACAATCTTGGCCGCATGAAGTAGGACATCCGGGTACTTCTAACCATCCTAAATCTGGCCACAAGAATCGGGACATCCTAAATCTTTTTTCTACATACTATATAGTAGAAAGTATGCGATTCGGAATGCAACCTAGTCTTACCACTGTTCTACTCATTAGACCACAGTGGAGCCACATAAGGAAATGAAAGCGCCACTGATTTAGTTTCATAACCTTTATTCCCCTCTCCTCACCTGGATGTCTTAGCCGGTGTGGTGATGGATCTGTTGTGGGCTTTGCGGTCGGGGTGAGAGTGGTAGAGGGAGTCACAGTTCTGACACAACTTCTGGACACAAGTGGAGCACTGAGCGTGAACCGAGGAAATCCCACATATGCTACAGGCCTCTGTTGACACACAAAGCACAAAAATAAAGTAAAGAAAAACATTGACTGTAAAAATACAAACATCTAGCTTTTGCAATTTCCTGTTTTTAAAAAGGTGCAGTGTAAATGGAATTGGCATTTTTCAGAACAGACTTGGTAGAAATGGAATATAATATTCATATGTATGTTTTGATAAGTGTATAATTTCTTGAAATTAAATTTTAAAAAAAATTATTGACTTTAGAATGAGCCTTTTATGTCAACATAGGAGCAGGGTGCACCGCCATGTTCCTACAGTAGCTCAGAACGGACAAACATCTTCACCTCATCACTTGATATTGTGGAAAGACTTGAGGTAGTGGTGGATGATGCCATCTTTAGTAACTAGTTTTCTTGTCCCTGAAGGCCATTGTAGCTTCTGTAAAATCTCCAAAAGGGAGTGTTGAAATCTAGCGCTAAATAATTCTTTATTACACACTGCACCTTTAAAAGCCTGTGGTGATCACCGGACTGACCTTGTATTTTCTCTCTCTTGTGATTGGCTCTGGAGGGGTGGCGGTGGAAGAGGTCGTCACACGCGTCGCAGAAAGATTTGTTGTCACATGACGGACAGACCACGGACAACGAGCCGGCGCACAGACTGCACTCACTCGCTGGAGGGGAAGCTGGAGAGGACAAAACAAAGAGAGGTAGGTTGCGTTCCGAATCGCATACTCTTTCTTTTTTCTATTCTACATACTACATCCGACGATAAAAAGAATCTAGTTAGGATGCAGTAGACATACTATTGGGACATACTTTACTCTCTTATTTCATCATAACATTGCGCCTTGATCTTGCCTCTTGCTTTTATATCCGTCGCATCCCCGTTTGTTTTCATAACATGGACCTATAGGCTTCGTCGATGTTACGTCACTTCACGTGCGCACTGGATTGTGGGTCAGAATCGCCCAAATAGGATGCACTTTTCAACACTAACAATCTTGGCCGCATGAAGTAGACCATCCGGGTATTCTAACCATCCTAAATCTGGCCACAAGAATCGGGACATCCTAAATCTTTTTTCTACATACTATATAGTAGAAAGTATGCGATTCGGAACGCAACCATAGTTTATCAATAAAAGGCCATTCTGGTGAAACGCTTGTTGTCAAAATCACTTTTAGTCAAAATCTGTGAATATTTCTGACTGAAGTATACAGAAGCAATACATCACTTTAATGCATTGTGGGGCGGTTGAGTAGGAAAAGTAACCCATCCATCCATACACAAAATCTTCCCGGATGTTAGTACTCATCCGGGCATTTCTCGCCTACACAAACTTGCATACATAACCACAACATGCTCAAATTTGCGTCAAGATGAGTATGAGTAGGACGTTAGTAGGGCTTTTAGTATGAGTAGGACGTTAGTGGGGCTTAAGTATGAGTAGGACGTTAGTATGGCTTTTAGTATGAGTAGGATGTTAGTAGGGCTTAAGTATGAGTAGGACGTTAGTATGGCTTAAGTATGAGTAGGACGTTAGTATGGCTTTTAGTATGAGTAGGATGTTAGTAGGGCTTTAGCATGAGTAGGACGTTAGTAGGGCTTTAGTATGAGTAGGACGTTAGTAGGGCTTTAGTATGAGAAGGACGTTAGTATGGCTTAAGTATGAGTAGGACGTTAGTATGGCTTTAGTATGAGTAGGACGTTAGTAGGGCTTTTCGAACACAGCCAGGGATGACCCCGTTGAAGCAGCTCACCTGTTGTCTGGTTCAGAGGCTTGAGGCTCAGAGTTGGTTTAGGAGGAAGAATCACAAGCGGTAGTTTGTCTAACAGCTGCAGCTCCTCTCCGGGCTGGATAACCACGGCATCACTCTCCACTTTATCCTGAACAACCAATCAACAGGAATTACACTTTATTCAAATCAACTTTATTGATATAGCATTGTGCTGTACAACATTTAAGGTGGAGTAAGCGATTCTGGAGAAAGCTCGTCAAAATCAGTGGATAATTATTTTTTTAAATCATAAAATAGCTGGTTTCCCGTCACGTCAGGTTCACCTTATATTAATTGAAATGGCAGCTAAGAATGATTCAAAATGTCCAGTGTGCACCATCTGTATGTATTAATGTGCACTTAAGAGTAATGGGATGACTTGTGAAAGAAAAAGTCATACATGATTAAATATAGGTGATTTTGGTACATGTACTAGTTGGGAAAAATGTGCAAATGAATGTGTGTTCTCCAGATGATCACACATTTAGTAAGTGACAGAATCTTTTAGTTTAATGATGCATTTCAAGTTAACAGTGTGAAGAATGTTTGCACAGACCTGCTGGATGATAAATGGGATGACATCTTTGAAGTATTCTTGGTGAGGATGTGTGCCCTAAACGAACAGAGACAATATGAAATGGAATACAGTGAATTTCTTAAACAAAGACACCTAACCACAGATGTTTAAAGCCCAAACCCACACAATCCTTCTAACTATGTAGGCATATTAAAGGCATATTCATCAATCCAAATGAAAGATATTGTCATTTAAGTGTCATGATCCTGCTTGTTTTTTCCCCTTAAAGGCTGTTACATACTCCGCGAGAAGAAAGAACAAAGTTCTCGGTGACAGAGCTGAGAGAAGAAAATGACGTCATTTTCTTCTCTCAGCTCTTGTTCAGCTTGTTCTAGCAGCTTGTTCTCGACACATCACCCGGGCCGAACTTTCTTCTCGCAGCTTGTCCGAGAACTATTGTGTGATTGGTCAGTCTGAAGTCAATGAGGAAAGCGAAGTGAAATCAGCTGGCGCTACTGAGTCAATTACCATGGTAACAATGCGCCGCGGTGAGGAGTTCGGCAGTTGAGTTCTCGTGAAGTATGTAATGTCAGACCAGAAAGAACTTCTCGCAGCTCTGTCACCGAGAACTTTGTTCTTTCTTCTCGCGGAGTATGTAACAGCCTTCACCCTTGTCTGTGTTCTGGTGTAATTGCAGGGTTGGAGTCAGGTGTGCGGGAGTCAGTTACCAGCATTCACAGCTGCCACCAATCAACAATCAACTGCTCTTCATATACCCGGCCCTACCTTCCAGACACTGCCAGATTGTAAACTCTGTTGCCCAGTCAGTAACTCTCCAGCCACCTAGACCTTTTGTAGTTCCGCCTGCATTTAGCTTGTTGCTAAATTCTGTTCTTTTTTGCCACTGTCTCCCAGCCCCTTGGCACTTCCCCCTGGACCCCCATGCCTGTCAGCCACTCCAGAGCCCGGCCCAAAACCCCAGATTCCTCCTAAATAAACCCTCTTAAACTGGTGCTGTCTCTGCGCCTGTGTCCTCTCTGTCCAGCCGTTACATTAAGTTTGATAAACTTGACTGAAATTTGGTTTAGATGTATGCTCTGGTTCTTATTACACTATAAGTATTTGGAACCATTTACGGCAGTTCTGTGAAATGTTCAATGACTGTTTTTTTTTTTTTAAGATATTTTTTGGGGGATTTTTATGCTTTATTGATAGTGTAGAGACAGAGTTGAAATGGGGCAGAGAGGGGAGTGACACGACCGCGGGCTGGAATCGAACCCGGGTCCGCTGCTGGCCTAGGCCCATGGGGGGGACGCCCTACCAACTGAGCTAAGGGCCCACACAATCCTGTCACATTCTAGACAATAAAAAAAGTTTTATAAAAATGAAATCCGATTTTTGTAAAAGCTTATTCAAAATCATATATTTTCTTGGAGGATTTAAGATATTTTAATTACAAACACACACCTTGATGAGCATGTCCAGCTCTGTGCGTAAGGTCATGACCTCCAGCGTTACCGCGGCGACTTTCCCAGTGTCTGGCTCGGTGACCTCATCGGGGAAACTGAGCCCATCTATCTGCTGATTGGTGTAACCATAGAGATACAGCACTCTCCTCCCGCCCTGTGCAAATGAATGAGCTTTAAAACATTTGACCTTTAAACTACAGATCAGATGGTTAGTTAATCATTAGATAAGTTACATTATGTAAAGGATAGCGCCTTTATATATATTTATTTTTTCATAATAAAAGTCTTACGGTACTTAAAGGAATACTTCACCCAGACGGAACCAGCGTTCTATCATTATAAAATCACTATTATAATATAATGAATGAGGTTTTTCTTCCCTCAGTCTTCCCTTGGTCTTCCCTTGGCCCAGCTGTCCTGTTAATCCTAACCCTTACTGTGATGTCACAAGAAGGAAACTGTAGGGTTAGACAGTGAGACCATAAAACACTCTTTCTGCCTTTTCTGAGGCTAGGATGATCCGATTTTTTTTTTTTTTGCACATTTATACTACATAGGATCTCAGAGTTCAATACACCTTCATGTTCCAACCGGTGAAGTAGGCCTTTAAAGCCTTGTAAAAAGGCATAAAGGAATAACGATTATTTTTATTTCTTTATTTAGTCAATTTATTGAACATGCTTAAATAATACAAACACAAAATAAAACTTAGAAACAATGCAAAAGAAAACAAATAGGTTTGCAGCAACACGTAATCAACGCAAATAATATTGTTCATGTCCAAATGTGCTAAGAAGAAGTTTAAACCTTTTCACTCACTCACTCACTAATCTCTGTCTGTCTGTCTGTCTGTCTGTCTGTACTCACTCACTCACTCCGATACTCTGTCTTCACTCACTCACTCTGTCAGTCACTCACTCAGTCACTGTCTGTCTGTACTCACTCACTCACTCACACACTCCGATACTCTGTTTTCACTCACTCACTCACTAATCTCTGTCTGTCTGTCTGTCTTCACTCACTCACTCACTCACTCACTCAGTCACTCTCTCAGTCACTCTCTCAGTCACTCTCTCACTCTCTCACTCAGTCACTCAGTCACTCACTCTCTCACTCTCTCACTCACCTCTGTCTGTCTGTCTGTCTTCACTCACTCACCTTGACAGCATCCACAGTGGTCCTGAACACAGGGTTGTTGTGCTTGACGCTCCTCCAGTATTTGGGCCGGTTGGGGCTGGTCAGGTTGCAGCCGTATTTCTCCAGGATACTGAAGGCCTTGATCAGTCTGCTCAAGGAATCAAGGACCTGAAGCAGAATGTTTTTAGCATTTCAGTCATTTTCATTTATGTTAGAGCTCTTATTTTAAGATGTTTTATTTTTTTTGGGCATTTTCAAGCTTTATTAGATAGTAGAGTTGAAATGGGGAGACAGAGAGAGAGGGAGGATGACCTGCAGTAAAGGTCCACGGGTTGGATTTGAACCCGCGACCACTACAACGAAGGCTGGAGCCAATATGGTACACACTCTATCCACTACACCACCGGAGCGCCCCAGAGCTCTTATTTTAATACAGTGCATGTGGTTTGTGTTTTTATAAAGACTAGCAAGCCCATCTATGATAAATAGGCTATAAGGTTTTTTTATTTTCTTGCTCTCTTCAAGTTTAAACATAAATATGAAAAAAAAATATTAAAAGAAAATGACACCCAAAAAGACCCAAGTGATAAGTTACTTGAAATCTATCAATAGATTGTTTTTTATTTCAGCTCGCCAAAATAAAATGAATACAATTCTGACAAAGCACGTTTCATAATCCCACATCACGCATACCTTGATTAAGATGTGTGTTTTGAAAATATATTTTTAGATATCATCACTGAAATGACTTCCATTAAATGTTTGTCATCTCTCATGTAAACTGAGTGTTGGTATTGAGGCTCTTGTGTTGCTATGCGTCTTACTGTGGACTTCTTCTGCCCTCTAGTGGTAGAATATCAGTCCTAAACTATTCTGGTAATGATTATCTGTTGCTTGTGCACATTTTTAAAGACACTTAAATTCATGGTTCAAGGTGCCTTTTATTTATTTATTTATTTCATTTCGTCTTTATTTAAAAAAAAAAAAAAAAAAAAAAAAGCAAGTATGACGAATCATACAAATACACATTACATGAAACAACAATAATTATAAAGTGTCATAAATAATCAGTTTTGAACAACTATGGTTGAAGTTAGGGGCGCCCTTAGCTCAGTTGGTAGGGCGTCCCCCCCATGGGCCTCGGCCAGCAGCGGACCCGGGTTCGATTTTAGCCCGCGGTCGTTCTCTGCATGTCACTCCCCTCTCTGCCCCATTTCAACTCTGTCTCTACACTATCAATAAAGCATAAAAATGCCAAAAAAATATCTAAAAAAAAAAAAAAAACTATGGTTGAAGTTTGACAGTGAAAGCAGGTAAAATAAGGTTTCGGTTATGGGTTCAGAACTTATAATACAAAAGGGCTTCAGAATATGAAATCTTTACCTCTTGTCTGTTGCGGACCACCATGTTTTCCCTGAGCAGAGCCTCCACTCCAAAGTGCTTGTATTTCTCAGACAGAGGCAGAGGGACACTGGCCATTAGCTGAACCTCGGCCCGGACGTCCTGAGCCAGACCTGAGGACGACAGCAGGGATATATTTCTTAATGTATCAGGCATTCTTTCATATTGGGGCGACTGTGGCTCAGGTGGTAGAGCGGGTCGGCCGATGATCAAAGGGTTGGAGGTTCGATCCCCGCCCTGCCACCTGTGTCATAGTTGTTGTGTCCTTGGGCAAGACACTTCACCCACCTTGCCTCGTGTGAATGTCGATAGTTAGCCTGCTGCTATCGGTGTATGAATGTGTGTGTGAATGGTAACGTGGGAAAGGAAAACAGGTCTCCCTTGAAAAAGAGTCTTCGGTCTCAATGGGATTTACCTGTATAAATAAAGGCTAAAAAAAATAAAATATATATATGGTTCTTCACAACAATCATGATCTTTGTGATTGAAGCATCTTTCAACCAGATGGGAAAATTAGCATGATTCAGAAAAAACATGTTCACTATCAAACAGCTGTTGAATTGGGTTAAAGTTCACTTTCGATTGGCAAGATTTTATTTTTTTTCTTTTTTTTTCTCTCAACATTTTGACTTTTTTCTCGTCAGTTTGACAAACCTGAGGACGACAGCAGGGACTGGGACCGTCTCCTGGCTTCATCCATCTGCACTGAAGCAGGGCTGGTACTCATAGCTGAAATAATGAGAGCATTTTGATAATCAATTAATTTGGTCCACACAAGACAAAGCAGGCAACACACTGGTTAGTTTTTTAGACTTTTTGTCTATTTTGCTTCCATAACATGTCTTCTTTAATACTAGTACAAATAAAATGTCTCAACAAACATTGAGGTGTTTATTTGACTAAACTTGGTCTGTATGTGTCTGTATCATCCGTGACCACCTCCATCCCAGCCACCACCTGCTCAGCCTACTGCCCTCTGGTAGGAGCCTGAAGAGACTGTCTGTCTGTCTGTCTGTCTGTCTGTCTGTCTATGGTAGGAGGTACAGGAGCCTGCAGAGCAGAACCAACAGACTGGCTAACAGCTTCTTTCCTTGGGCAATCAGGACCCTTAACTCTCATAAAACATAAAACATTAAACAGACATACACATAGGCTACCTCACTTTCCACAAGTGCAATATGCTTTCTGCCTTTTAGATTTATTTATTATGACATTGCCTGTCCTTGTCTTGTTTCTTTTGTTATTTCTGTGTCTTGTTTTTATAATGTTTTTAACTTAAATTGCTTGTCTGTTTTTTCTGTATGTGTAATGCACTTTCAGTTGCCAATCCCAATGTCGTTGTATAGGTGACTGTACAATGACAATAAAGACTATCTTATCTTATCTTATCTTTCTCCTATACAATCATCTTTAACGGCCATAATCTCAACATTAATTTTTTTTTAATAGTCGTACAAAATTAGATTTTTAAAATGAAAAAAAGGCTTTATGCAAAATCTGTTCGGTATAAAATGTTGACACTTATTTTGTGAAAATGTAATAATAAAGACTATTAATCTGGCGTTTGGGGTTTTAAACAGATGAAAATGTATACATGATTATTTCGATATTGCCAAATGTCTAACTGCATATTTATTTAAACAGCTCTGAAGAAGAAAAAAAATTGGCAAAGTTTAATTTCAAAATGTTCACATACACACATTAGTAATAGCTCAAATATATCCCATAATGTTAGTTGATATGAATAACAATTTCACTTTTAATTCGCCACACAATGACATCAGTGAAATCACGGACAAACTGTTTGACTCTGTCGCTACAGTAGTAAACAACCGTCCCCAACTGAATCTCAAAATAAAACTCGACCATAAAAGGCATACAGCGATATTTTTTTTAACTATAAAACTCGTCTGCAATTAAATAATATTGTTATTTGTCAGTTTTGAATCTTATAAGCTCAAATTTACGACATTTAACAGTAAATGAAACCGAAACTTTGAAGTTTTTCTAACAGCTACATACCTGTTATCAGTTGAGTTACTAACGTCTGCTGCGTGCCGGTTGGGGAAGTCGTTGTGTTGAGATTTATACGAATAATAACGTAATTAGTTTAAATTATAACGTTTTTTAGCTCCATTTCGGGGTTAAATGTCTGTCAAACGCATTGTTATGGTGCTGTCCGCTGCTCACTGAAGCTGAAGCTAGTAGCGTTTAATGCGGAACTACAGTTTGACGGTTGGACTTCCGCTTATACCCACTGGCCAAGTTTAGTTTTCAAAATAATATGAAGTAATTGATAACCCTACCCTCATAAAACCAATTCAAAACAATTATATATTACGTGAAAACTATAAAATACAATGTACAAATGTTATAATAATATAAATTACATTTTGGTGGCTAATAAAATAAATTAAAACATTAATTAAAAAAAAAGTTTGACTGTCCAAATGTATTTTTCAAAGTAATAGTCCTTTTTTCAGGCAAACCAACTTTTATGAGTAAGTAATACCCCTCATAAAACCATTTTCTAAAATATTGTATTACGTGAAAACTATAAAATACAATATACAAATGTTATAATAATATAAAATCCACTGTGGTAGCTAATAAAATAAAATTAATTTAAAATAATTCAAGTTTGACGGTTGGACATCCGGTTATACTCACTGCTGGCCCAGTTTATTTTTCAAAATAATAGTCCTATTTCAAGCACGCAAACTTTTACGAGTAAGTAATAATAACCCTGATAAAACCAATTTCTAAAATGATATATTATTTGAAAACTATAAAATACGGTGTAAAACTGTCATACTCATATAAAATCCACTGTGGCAGCTAATAAATACACAAACTAGCTTTTAAATAGACCACTGTAGTGACCAATATACATGTAAGGGGTTAATAATATATTTAGCCTATTATTATAAAGTTATTTCTAACGCCATAGCGAACTCCTCATGTTTTTTAAATGCATTCTCAGGAAACTACCTAACTTACTTTTTGGAGGGGGCGTTGCTGGCTGCATCATCAGATCTCAATATCGAAAGTACACTGGATCAGGAAATACACTAAATAAATTTCAGCGAGACACACAGTCACCTGCACACGGTTTGCCCCCTTTCTCAACGCTCTGAACGAACGCATTTATTTGTGTTAGCGATTTTTAAAGGTGTCTCGGTCTCTCTCAAGTCATGTCAAAGGCGTCAACACTGAAAATAAGTCGGGCGAGCGCAGCGAAGGTGAGTGGGAAACTTGTTTGTTTGCAGGTTACAGCAAGCTAACTGTGATAGCTACAACAACATGCTACAATACTTTACAAACAGCGTTTATGAATGCAAATGGTCTCTGAAATGTCTGGTACGAACGTGTTAAAACCCCGAGTCGGTTGTAAACGCGGAAAGTCCCGTCAAAGAGGAAATCGAAAGTAAATCTGTCACACTTTGAGTGAGTCAGCACAGCAGCTTCATTGTTTATTATACTGATGTGTTTTCAGTTCACTCACTTAAGTCTTGGTTTTGAGTGGTTCATTACACAGCATGTATCATATGGTAAAGTTTAGTATTTTGAAGTTAAAACAGAGGTTCAGGCTTTGTGCTAAAATCTTTTTTATTATCAATACAATTAATATTCACTTTTTTTTCTTTCTTTTTTAAACCTGCAGTGTGTAGAATTTTGGGTTTTATTTCCTAGCAGATTTTGTAGAAAGTAATTATAATATCCATAAGTACATTTAATTTAGTGCATAATAGCTGAAAAAAATGTTTTGAATAATTATTTGTTTCCCTTAGAAAGGGTCTCATATATGTCCATATTTCTGCATATTTTGGACCAAGGCCTAGTGCCGCCATCTTGAAAGTGCCATAGTTGGAATGTCATCAGGTGCATTGTTTAATATTTATTTTTTAGAATTGTTCTTGTCCTTGAAGGCCACTGTAGCTTCTGTTATTATTCTAAAGGGTTGGGGTTACCCAGGGAGCGTTGCATTCTAGAACTTTGTAGAACTTTCTTGATGATGTCATATTACACACTGCACCTTTAAGTTAGCCCAATTTTGTTTTGTTTTGTTAAAGACATTAACTGTATAAAAGGTGGGGAAGAAAAGTTTAATTAATTTCTATTTAGTTCATATTCTTCCTTTTAAGAGCATATGCTGCTTAGTATAATTTGTAAAAATGTCAATGTTAAAATGCCTGTTTGTACTTGAAAATATATTAAAAAAAAAAAAAAAAAATAAACCTGTTTTTCCATTCGTCCACAGGTGGATACCTTCCGCCAGTCTCTCTATCATGAGGTTTGTTGAGCAACACATTTATTCAGATTTTTTTTTCATCTTGTTGAATTAAACTTTTATTCAATTAAATTATTCTGCGACTTTTTTTTGTTTTTCAGGCAGAGAATTTGTTCTCCAACTGCATCCCACTGAAGATATCCCAACTGGACGCTCTACTCAGGGTCAGCAAGTTCTCTGTTTTATAACACACACGATCAATAAGCCTTTGTTGTGACCTAGAAATATGAGAAAATTTATTGAAGCTAAATATGCTCAAGAAAATATTATTTACGAAGCTAAACAATATCTTAAAGGTGCAGTGTGTAATATGACATCATCAAGAAAGTTCTCCAAAGTTCTAGAATGCAACACTCCCTGGGTAACCCCAACCCTTTCGAATAATAACAGAAGCTGCAGTGGCCTTCAAGGACAAGAACAATTCTAAATTTTAAACAATGCACCTGATGACATTCCAACTATGACACTTTCAAGATGGCGGCACTAGGCCTTAGTCCAAAATATGCAGAAATATGGACATATATGAGACCCTTTCTAAGGGAAAAAATAATAATTCCCAAAAAAAATTCAGCTATTATGCACCAAATTAAATGTACTTATGGATATTATAATTACTTTCTACAAAATCTGCTAGGAAGTAAAACCCAAAATTCTACACACTGCAGGTTTAATATGGTTATACAACTTTATTTCATCGTTGTCATGAAGTTGTTGATGTACTATTACTATGACACTTTTGAGTGACACCATAGATACATGCAACTGGTCTTTTGGAGTTGAGCATGTTAATAAAATGCTGTATGACCCAAGTCCTTTTATTGAAACTATACAAACATCTATATGCAAGATATGAGGCAAGGCAAGGCAAGTTTATTTCTATAGCACAATTCAGACACAAGGCCACTCAAAGTGCTTTACAGGGGCAAGATTAGAATACATAAAACACATTACAAAACATTTAAAAGCGAATAAAAGAAGCAAATAAAATAAAAATTGCAGGTTAAAATAAAAAAAAAATTAAAAAAATAAGAATAGAATAGAATAGAATAGAATAGAATAAAATAAAGCTGCCAGAGGACAAGAGTTGTGTCGACAGCATTTTATTCACAAGCAGAACTCCACTTTACAATAGTGACAACACCCTTTCCCTCTCCTCCTCCTCCTGTCTGTCTCTCTCTCTGTGTGTTGGTTTTTCTACTTACAGGATGACGCTCTCAGTATCACAGACATGTCTTTGCTCCAAGCCCCTCTGGACATCCCCATACCGGACCCTCCATCTCCAGAGGACGAGGTCAGGCTAGATTCTTACATCAAATCCTTCAACATTATTTTATTTTTTTTTAATTTATTTAAACCTGCAGTGTGTAGAATTTGGGGTTTTTATTTCCTAGCAGATTTTGTAGAAAGTAATTATAATATCCATAAGTACATTTAATTTAGTGCATAATAGCTGATTTTTTTTTTTTTTAATTATTATTTTTTCCCTTAGAAAGGGTCTCATATATGTCCATATTTCTGCATATTTTGGACCAAGACCTAGTGCCGCCATCTTGAAAGTGTCATAGTTGGAATGTCATCAGGTGCATTGTTTAAAATTTAGAATTGTTCTTGTCCTTGAAGGCCACTGTAGCTTCTGTTATTATTCAAAAGGGTTGGGGTTACCCAGGGAGCGTTGCATTCTAGAACTTTGTAGAACTTTCTTGATGATGTCATATTACACACTGCACCTTTAACTTTTTAAAGAAAACAAACACACAACAGAAAAAGTGAGCAGTCCAAAATGATTTTATTTTTTTTTATTTTTTTTATTTAACCTTTTATTTATACAGATAATGTCATTGAGATACAGCGTCTCATTCTCACAAGAGAGAGACCAGTTTAAAATCAATATAATATGAATGTTATATAACAAAAACTGGAGATTATTAATTTAATTTAGAAGGATTTAATGCAGGACTGTTGAATTTTTCTGCAGCAGTTTTAATGAAATGATAAATCTACGTGTATCTGAAGAGGCCTGAGATTAGATTTATATCCCACTTTGTTAGGTGTTTCTTCCTGTAATTCATTCATTGTTGACCCTTTTTTAAACCTGCAGTGTGTAGAATTTTGGGTTTTATTTCCTAGCAGATTTTGTAGAAAGTAATTATAATATCCATAATTTAGTGCATAATAGCTGAAAAAAAATGTAATAATTATTTTTTTCCCTTAGAAAGGGTCTCATATATGTCCATATTTCTGCATATTTTGGACCAAGGCCTAGTGCCGCCATCTTGAAAGTGTCATAGTTGGAATGTCATTAGGTGCATTGTTTAAAATGTAGAATTGTTCTTGTCCTTGAAGGCCACTGTAGCTTCTGTTATTATTCTAAAGGGGTGGGGTTACCCAGGGAGCGTTGCATTCTAGAACTTTGTAGAACTTTCTTGATGATGTCATATTACACACTGCACCTTTAAATGTCATCTCACAGGAAATGGAGACGGATAAGAATGAAGATGAAGACAAGAAGAAGAAGAAAGGTGAGGTGTAAGGTTAACAGTTTTAACATGTGGCGTCAAGTCAACACAGAAATGTATGTGACAGACCAAAAGGTTTATGTCCAACCTGAGCTTGTAGTATGCTGTGTCTGAAATCGCGCACTTCTGTACTTACACTTACTTTTTTGAGTGCACTTTGCGCAAAACCGGAGAGTGTGCCAAAATGCAGTGCACTGTAAGATCCTCGGTCGTGCACTCAAAACGGTCTAAAACTTGAGTGTGGAGCGATGGACACTTTCCACACTCAACGACCGCCATCTTGCCTACGTAGCGGAGAGGGGCGGGACATTCTAATCAAAATAGAGGAGCTTGAAGCAACCGTGGAGGCGGACGCGCTCTACAAAAGTTAACTTACACATTTGTTTTGTTTTTCCGCGACTAACGTGTCTGTTTTGGCTATCGGTAACGCAAGCAGTACTCTACGTACTTGTTAAGGACACTTGTAAGCTCCCCAATTCAACTCTGTACTATCTAATAAAGCTTGAAAAATGACAGAAAATAGTGACAGAAAAAAACACTCTCTTACCTCTTCTCTGTCTGTCTGTCTCCTCCTCCTCCTCCCTCTCTCTCTGTCTGTCTGTCTGTCTGTCTGTCTCCTCCCCCCTCCCTCCCTCCCTGTCTATCTGTCTGTCTGTCTGTCTCCTCCTCCTCCTCCCTCTCTCTCTGTCTATCTGTCTCCTCCCTCCCTCCCTGTCTATCTGTCTGTCTCTCTGTCCGTCTGTCTGTCTCTCTGTCCGTCTGTCTGTCTGTCTCTCTGTCTGTCTGTCTGTCTGTCTGTCTGCCTCTCTGTCTGTCTGTCCGTCTGTCTCTCTGTCTGTCTGTCCGTCTGTCTCTGTCTGTCTATCTGTCTCCTCCTCCCTCCCTCTCTCTCTGTCTGTCTGTCTGTCCGCCCATCTGTCTGTCTCTCTGTCTGTCCGCCCGTCTGTCCGCCCGTCTGTCTGTCTCTCTGTCTTTCCGCCTGTCTGTCTGTCCATCTGTCTGTCTGTCTGTCTGTCTCTGTCTGCAGCTCCAAAGTGCGGCTTCATCAAAGGGAACGAGAAGATCACGCTGCTTCTAGACAAAGTCAAACCGGAGATCGTTGCTCTGAGAGAAGCCATCATCGTTGTGAGTGAATCACTCTAATCAATCAATTGTCCTGTTCTTTCTAATTGTATTTCAAATATAATCCCTACATTTCTACTTAATTCACATACATTTAAGTAGAGGATATGATGAAAAAATAAATGTGCTCTTCTCTCATATTTTTTCTCTAATACTCTTCTGTATTGTTAAACCTGCAGTGTGTAGAATTTTGGGTTTATTTCCTAGCAGATTTTGTAGAAAGTAATTATAATATCCATAAGTACATTTAATTTAGTGCATAATAGCTGATTTTTTTTTATTATTATTTATTTTTCCCTTAGAAAGGGTCTCATATATGTCCATATTTCTGCATATTTTGGACCAAGGCTTAGTGCCGCCATCTTGAAAGTGTCATAGTTGGAATGTCATCAGGTGCATTGTTTAAAATTTAGATTTGTTCTTGTCCTTGAAGGCCACTGTAGCTTCTGTTATTATTCTAAAGGGGTGGGGTTACCCAGGGAGTGTTGCATTCTAGAACGTTGTAGAACTTTCTTGATGTTGTCATATTACACACTGCACCTTTAAAACTTCCCCTGACACTCCTGTAATGTGTCTGTGTCTGTGCTTTCAGGTGGCCTGCTGGATTCAGCACCTCATCCCAAAAATAGAAGACGGAAATGACTTTGGAGTGGCCATACAGGTACGTTTTACTCTCCTACACAGTGACACAAATTATTCAAATGGTGTTAAAATGGATTGCAAATTCATATTTAATTTTTCCTACACAATAATAAAACTAACGACTACATGGCCTTGGTCTGATTTAAGAGCTATGGGTCACAGGAACTGATTTTTATGTCAATATAATTCTTATCAGTCTTGACAAAAAGGAAGAAAATACTGCTGCTAATAATGCTTTACTGATGACCCCAAATCTGCCCTAATTTGACCAGACACAATTTCATAAAATTATGTTTATTATGTTATGTTTAATTTGGTTATATTTCACAGTGACACACATTATTTAACCTCCTCCCATCTGGCAGACGCTACAGAGCCTTTCATACATGCACCTTGAGACATTGGAACAGTGACAAAACAGTCCGCTAAAGGGGGCGCCCTTAGCTCAGTTGGTAGGGCGTTCCCCCCCCATGGGCCTCGGCCAGCAGCGGACCCGGGTTCAATTCCAGCCCGCGGTCGTTCTCTGCATGTCACTCCCCTCTCTGCCCCATTTCAACTTTGTCTCTATACTATCAATAAAACATAAAAAACTGCCAAAAAAAAATCTAAAAAAAAAAATTTAAAATAAAAACAGTCGGCTAAGTGTCCCTCGATTATGGTGTTAAATGACAATAACCTGGCGACTTACCTTATATACACAAACGTGCTCTACAGTATCTATTGCCCGACCTAAGCCAATATACAATTGCAATGAGGAACTATTTGCACTCTCTTTGTACTTTCACAATGACAATTAAGGATTTTCTATTCGAACTAAAACATTTTTATTTTCCCCACAGGAGAAAATCCTGGAGAGAGTGGCTGCAGTGAAGACCAAAGTTGACGGGTTTCAGACCAACATCAACAAGTGGGTTTGATATGAATCTAAATGATGGAAAATATCACCAATTACTTTCCAAATAATATGTTTAGTTCATCAGCTGTTTTGGTAAAAAAAATAAGTCAACAGCACTTTTCTATTAGGAATGCAGGATCTTAAACCTGCATTGTGTAATATGACATCATCAAGAAAGTTCTACAAAGTTCTAGAATGCAGCGCTCCCTGGGTAACCCCAACCCTTTAGAATAATAACAGAAGCTACAGTGGCCTTCAAGGACAAGAACAATTCTACATTTTAAACAATGCACCTGATGACATTCCAACTATGACACTTTCAAGATGGCGGCACTAGGCCTTGGTCCAAGATATGCAGAAATATGGACATATATGAGACCCTTTCTAAGGGAAAAAAAAATAATTCAAAACTTTTTTTTTGAGCTATTATGCACTAAATTAAATGTACTTATGGATATTATAATTACTTTCTACAAAATCTGCTAGGAAATAAAACCCAGAATTCTACACACTGCAGCTTTAAGACTCATTCCAACATCAGAAATCAACTGTATATAATTTGTTATAGTTAAATGTAAAGTTGGTTAACATAATCACAGATCTACGGGTACATGTCCTGACTTTGCTCAGCTTTTGAAACCGTCTCTGTTGAATTGTCCAGATACTTTTCAGAGAGAGGAGACGCTGTTGCCAAAGCTTCCAAAGAGACTCATGTGGTGAGTGTTTGTTCAGAATATCCATCTGCTCATTTTCCTGTCAACAAATCCCTTCCCCAAATAAAATGACTGAGAGTTCATGTATCCAATAATAAGTATTGTATGTTACAGCCTGATGTCTCTCACACATCACAATGAAAAAGCACAATGTAAATTATTCTCAGTTCCCCAAATAAAATAACGGTGAATGTCTCCACTAATAAGTATCATATTGTATCATATATCACATTGCATGAAATGTAAAGCCCGCTGAGAGAAATGTATTTGTGATTTTGGGCTATACAAATAAAACTGATTTGATTTTGATTTGTTTTCATCCACTGCTAGAAATAGTCCCCAACAAATGCACTATTTTTCCTCCTTTTTGTCTGAGAAAACAAAACTTAATACTTTGGCAGTTTTTAAAGATTTACATATTTCACACCACATTGTTGGTTGTTCCTTCGTGATTTTCTCTACTTATGACATCTATTGCAGCATGTCCGTCCTGGGAGAGGGATCCCTTACTCTGTCGACTCTCTCTGAGATTTCTTCAATTTTTTTATTCCCGGTAAAGGGTTTTTTACTGGGAGTTTTTTCTCAGCCGAGCTAAGGGTGTAAGGGCAGGGTGTCATATTGTATCATATTGTATCGTATATCATATTGTATGAAATGTAAAGCCCACTGAGACAAATGTGTTTGTGATTTTGGGCTATACAAATAAAACTGATTTGATTTGATTTGTCCTGTGATTCCTTGACAATTAGAAAAACAATACAATACATTAGATTTAGTCTTCTAAACCGAACGTGAGGACCCCCTCTGATTCGTGGTATCTTGAGAGGGGATATGCTTAAAAAAAGGCAATTTTTAATGTAGCCAGACTAATAATAGAGTCATTTTAAACTTCTGATTATATATTATAACACAAACCTTCCACCCCTGTCTCCAGATGGACTACCGCACTCTGGTCCATGAGAAAGACGAGGCCATCTACTCGGAGATCAGAGTCATCGTTCTTGACGTCCGCGGCTTTTACGTGAGTCACACCGACATGAGAGACAAGTGTTCACTAGGGCTGGAACATTTAGGGATTTCAAATGGTAAATGGTAAATGGACTCCACTTATATAGCGCTTTTCCCTGGTTTTTCACAGACTCAAAGCGCTTTACATTGTTTTGTACACATTCACCCAATCACACACACATTCATACACCGATAGCAGCAGCAGCAGCTACCACGCAGGGTGCAAGCTAACTATCGGGAGCAATTCGAAATTCAAAGCGAAATTTGAAACAATGCAGATTATCATCGATTCTTTTTTTATTATTTTTTTACAGACCATTTGAGTCTATGATCATTGGTTTTATATAATAACAATTTTAATTTATTCTTTTTAAATAAATGCAACGATCACTTATTTCACCACATTTCCGACTTGTAATCAAGATCATGAAACCCCTGCATAGTAATCATAAAACATAATTTCTCAAGTATTAAAATAACACATATGCCACAATCCTGGAAACTGAAAATCAGCAACAGGCTGCAACTTTATAATACAATAGCAGGAGGAGCATGAATTTTCTTGTCATGCGCACACACACACACTCTATAAAGCAACTCTACAGTGACGGCATAAAACTAAGGGAAAGCCAACGAAATAATTCACGATTTTAAACTTTCTCCAAATGGTTCAGCCTTAGTATTAACCAACATAACATGCTGTTACGTTGACATTTAAAACCTTTAATTTGACCCGTTTGTTTATATTTTTTAGGCCGAGCTTTTCGACATCATCAGCAAGAATCTGGAGAAGGTGACCAATCCCAAGGGAGAGGAGAAACCTTCCATGTACTAAAGCTGGAGTCACCGCGGAGACAGATCCTACTACAGCCCAACGTTGTTTAGTTCAGTAAACACTGACCCTGCGTTCCAATACCCATACTTCCCTACTATTTAGTACGCCAGAAAAAGATTTAGGATGTCCCAAAACATGCATGTCAATTGCAGTATGCCACAAAAATACCTAGATGCCCCACTAACTCCAATTGCTGTATTTGTCTTTATTCTTGACATAATGAAAAAAAATCTGCCATATCTGATTGTTTTCTCTCCTGTCTGTGGCCCTAAAACTCTTCTGTACTTTAGTATGTAGTGTAGTGAAAAGACTAAAACTCTTCTGTACTTTAGTATGTAGTGTAGTGAAAAGACTAAAACTCTTCTGTACTTTAGTATGTAGTGTAGTGAAAAGACTAAAACTCTTCTGTACTTTAGTATGTAGTGTAGTAAAAAGACTAAAACTCTTCTGTACTTTAGTATGTAGTGTAGTAAAAAGACTAAAACTCTTCTGTACTTTAGTATGTAGTGTAGTAAAAAGACTAAAACTCTTCTGTACTTTAGTATGTAGTGTAGTAAAAAGACTAAAACTCTTCTGTACTTTAGTATGTAGTGTAGTAAAAAGAAGAAGTATGTGAATTGGAACGCAGGGTTCATGACATGTTCGTCTAAAAATCAGTCCCATTTTTCTCTCCTTCTTCTTCAATAAACATTCAAAACTCAACTGGATCAAGGGTTGCGTTCCGAATCGCATACTCTTTCTTTTCTCTATTCTACATACTACATCTGACGATAAAAAGAATCTAGTTAGGATGCAGTAGGGATACTATTGGGACATACTTTTCTCTCTTATTTCATCATAACATTGCGCCTTGATCTTGCCTCTTGCTTTTATATCCGTCGCATCCCCGTTTGTTTTCATATGGAGGCTTCGTCGATGTGACGTCACTTCACGTGCGCACTGGATTGTGGGTCAGAATCGCCCAAATAGGATGCACTTTTCAACACTAACAATCTTGGCCGCATGAAGTAGGACATCCGGGTACTTCTAACCATCCTAAATCTGGCCACAAGAATCGGGACATCCTAAATCTTTTTTCTACCAAACTATATAGTAGAAAGTATGCGATTCGGAACGCAGCCAAGGTTTTATCACTGCTGGTGTACGAGGATACTTGTTGCACTAAATTAAAAGTTGTACATCTGAGTTTAAAATAATAATAATAATAAAAAAATGCTTGTTTCAAATTGTTTCATTCTCTTTTATTTTGTAAAAACAAAAATCTAATTTCTTCTTTTTAAAACAAAAACTCACTCAGGAATCTTATTACAAAAATATTTTCACTCCCTCGACATGAACAGGGGGAGAGCGATAATGACATAAGGAAAAAAATTAAAAAGAAAATTATCCACAAAACAAAACTGCATCAACGTCGAAGAGATGATGCGTCTCATACTTCGGGGCCTTCTCCTCCAGGAATCAGCTGAAAAAATACATTAATTAAAAAAAGAAATATATATATTAGTATGAAATCATAATGTAAACAAGATATACATGGACATTAAATGGCTCAAACACTTGGGATGTGTGCGAAAAATAATTGCATTGTCGTTTAAACAAGTTTTCAGCTAGTTTACACTAAAGCACTTCAAATGGCCTTGTGTCTGAATTGTGCTATATACTGTAAATAAACTTGCCTTGCCTACACTACACAGGCACATGCCAAAATCAGCATTGTTAATTAAGGCTGAATTTTCACAACATTTGGCACAGTGGACTTAAATCTGCAGTGTGTAGACTTTTGAGTTTTATTTCCTAGCAGATTTTGTAGAAAGTAATTATAATATCCATAAGTACATTTAATTTAGTGCATAATAGCTGAAAAAATTTTTTTGAATTATAATTTTTTCCCCTTAGAAAGGGTCTCATATATGTCCATATTTCTGCATATTTTGGACCAAGGCCTAGTGCCGCCATCTTGAAAGTGTCATAGTTGGAATGTCATCAGGTGCATTGTTTAAAATTTAGAATTGTTCTTGTCCTTGAAGGCCACTGTAGCTTCTGTTATTATTCGAAAGGGGTGGGGTTACCCAGGGAGTGTTGCATTCTAGAACTTTGTAGAACTTACTTGATGATGTCATATTACACACTGCACCTTTAACGTATTTGTGAATATTTTAAAATCAACATTGTATTAAAAGGATGGGCACAAATGATCTAAATGAAAATTTGACTCGACATCATTGGAAATGAGGATCACCCCTCAATTGATCTCTCAAGAATAAATAAGGTTAAAATATGTGAAAAAATAAATTCAAAATACATAGTTTAATGGACTAGTATTTCCAAGCTGTTTAACAGGATCTGAAGCGGTTAGTGTAGTTTAATTGACTGAAAGTTAACCATCTGAAGTGTTTTTTTTTTTAAGATTATATTTTGGCATTTTCAAGCTTTATTAGACAATACAGAGTTGAAATGGGGAGACAGAGAGAGAGAGAGAGAGAGAGAGAAGGTCCACGGGTCGGACTCGAACCCGCGACCACTGCAACGAGGGCCGGAGCCAATATGGTACACGCTCTATCCACTACACCACTGGAGCGCCCAACCATCTGAAGTGTTTAATCGGACTAACACATCCCTACAGAACAAAACCTTCAGTATATCTTGATACGCACCATGGTGATGTTGTTGCCGTTGAGGAGGATCTGGTCCAGTTTGGTTATCCGCCTTCCCTCTGGGGTGATCTCACTGAAACACAGAAATGAACAAGTGAATAAAATTTAAATTAATTATGATTTCTTTATGTGGGAATACAGAGTCTCTAGGCTGTGTATAAACAACACCAGATTTTTTTTCCAGCACACAGTAAGGATAGACAGCAGATCGTGAGGAGATATTCACTGATTTATACAACAAGCGTTCTCCAGAATGGCTGACTCCACTTAAAGGTGCAGTGTGTAATATGACATCATCAAGAAAGTTCTACAAAGTTCTAGAATGTAACGCTCCCTGGGTAACCCCACCCCTTTAGAATAATAACAGAAGCTACAGTGGCCTTCAAGGACAAGAACAATTCTAAATTTTAAACAATGCACCTGATGACATTCCAACTATGACACTTCCAAAATGGCGGTGACAAGGCCTTGGTCCAAAGTATGGAGAAATATGGACATATATGAGACCCTTTCTAAGGGGAAAACAAATAATTCTAAAATAATTATGCACTAAATTAAAACGTACTTATGGATATTATAATTACTTTCTACAAAATCTGCTAGGAAATAAAACCCAAAATTCTACACACTGCAGGTTTAAACAGGTGAGCGGTTAGTAAAAAAAAAATTACTTTGCTTGATGCAACAAAAAATGAAAGGCTGCACTTACAATTCTGTCACATCCTCCAGGACCATGTCTGGAACACTGTTAAGGGAAATCTGGGACAATATTTACAGCAAACAGTAAAATCATGCAGCACATTTGACATGAAACATCTCCACACACACACACACACACACACACACACACACACACACACACACACACACACACACACACACACACACACACACACACACACACACACACACACACACACACACACACACACACACACACACACACACACCTGTCTGTCTGTTTACATGTGACTTTTGCCGTGGCTGATCTGCAAATACATGAAGTGATTCAAAAATATGAGCTCTCTTGGAACAAATACTTTAGAAAAGGTGAGCATTATGTTATTTTCTACATATTGTCAAATTGTTTGCGAATGGAATATTCAATACGTATTTGGGTTTTGTTTTACATATGATTACACACACACATTGAATTTTTAACCATCGGGGCGACTGTGGCTCAGTTGGTAGAGCGGGTCGGCTGATGATCAAAGGGTTGGAGGTTCGATCCCCGCCCTGCCACCTGTGTCATGGTTGTTGTGTCCTTGGGCAAGACACTTAACCCACCTTGCCTCGTGTGAATGTAGATAGTTAGCCTGCTGCTATCAGTGTATGAATGTGTGTGTGAATGGTAACGTGGGAAAGGAAAACAGGTCTCCCTTGTAAAAGAGTCTTCGGTCTCAATGGGATTTACCTGTACAAATAAAGGTTAAAAAAAAAAATTATAAAATTTTGCTACTATAAACGGCCCATAAAGCTGGAAAGGATACTGACAAAGTCATCGAACCCCAGCAGGGTGCCGACGATCTCTTTGTCGGTTTTCATGACGATGTGAATCCTGGAGCCGATACATTTGTCCACGAGCTCTAAAAGTAAAGGAAAGAAAAACATTGGTTAAAAAAATAAAAATGTAGGGGGCGCCCTTAGCTCAGTTGGTAGGGCGTCCCCCCCCCCCCCATGGGCCTCGGCCAGCAGCGGACCCGGGTTCGATTCCAGCCCGCGGTCGTTCTCTGCATGTCACTCCCCTCTCTGCCCCATTTCAACTCTGTCTCTACACTATCAATAAAGCATAAAAATGACAAAAAAATATATTTGAAAAAAAAAGAAAAAAAAAAAAGTTCTGGTCATTTTCTATTGGGTTTCTCTTTGTAAAATGAGTAAAAAATCTGGAACTTTTTATTGACAAATGGTGACTGATTCCAGCCCCTTTAGAAAGTGTGTATTTGATGCAATGTGGGAAGTTATTTTACCCATAATTTTCTGACATTTTAGTGGAGGGATAATGAGGAAATCGACCATGTGATCAGATGTACTGCTACCAAGAGCTCTATCTACTCATTAACTTAACTGTCAATTAATCTGTTATTTTTCAATTAAAGGTGCAGTGTGTAATATGACATCATCAAGTAAGTTCTACAAAGTTCTAGAATGCAACGCTCCCTGGGTAACCCCAACCCTTTAGAATAATAACAGAAGCTACAGTGGCCTTCAAGGACAAGAACAATTCTAATTTCTAAACAATGCACCTGATGACACTTTCAAGATGGCGGCCACTGGCCTTGGTCCAAGATATGCAGAAATATGGACATACAGTATCTCACAAAAGTGAGTACACCCCTCACATTTCTTCACATTTTTCTTTATATCTTTCCATGGGACAACATTGAATAAATGACACTTTGATACAATGTAAAGTAGTCAGTGTACAGCTTGTATAACAGTGTAAATTTACTGTCCCCTCAAAATAACTCGACACACAGCCATTAATGTCTAAACTGCTGGCAACAAAAGTGAGTACACCCCTTAGAAAAAATTTACAAATTGGGCCCAAAGTGTAAATATTTTGTGTGGCCACCATTATTTTCCAGCACTGCCTTAACCCTCTTGGGCATGTAGTTCACTAGAGCTTCACAGGTTGCAACTGGAACCCTCTTCCACCCATTTATGACAGCATCACAGAGCTGGTGGATATTAAAGACCTTGCGCTCCTCCACCTTCTGTTTGAGGATGCCCCAAAGATGCTCAATAGGGTTTAGGTCTGGAGACAGGCTTGGCCAGGCCATAACCTTTACCCTCAGCTTTTTTAGCAAGCCTCTGGTCGTCTTGGAGGTGTGTTTGGGGTCGTTATCATGTTGCAATACCACCCTGCGGCCCAGTTTACGAAGGTTGAGTGCACGTGGTCAGCGTCGTACACAGAGGTTGGCTTTGGAAAATAGGCCTATGAATACTGCCAGCATTGCTGAAGGGCTTGAAGGGGTGGGGGGTCAACCTGTCAGTGCTCAGACCATACGCCACACTCTGCATCATACTGGTCTGCATGGCTGTCATCCCAGAAGGAAGCCTATTCTAAAGATGATGCACAAGAAACCCCACAAAAAGTTTGCTGAAGACAAACAGACTACGGACATGGATTACTGCAACCATGTCCTGTGGTCTGATGAGACCAAAATACATTTATTTGGTTCAGATGGTGTTAAGAGTGTGGAGCGGCAACCAGGTGAGGAGTACAAAGACAAGTGTGTCTTGCCTAGAGTCAAGCATGGTGGTTTGAGTGTCATGGTCTGGGGCTGCATGAGTGCTGCCAGCACTGGGGATCTACAGTTCATTGAATTCTAACATGTACTGTGACATACTGAAGCAGAGCATGATCCCCTCCCTTCATAAACTGGGCCGCAGGGCAGTACTGCAACATGATAACGACCCTAAACACCCCTCCGAACGACCACTGGCTTGCTAAAGAAGCTGAGGGTAAAGGTTATGGACTGGCCAAGCATGTCTCCAGTCTTAAACCCTATTGAGCATCTTTGGGGCATCCTCAAACGGGAGATGGAGGAGCGCAAGGACTCTAATATCCACCAGCTCCTTGATGTCGTCATGAATGGGTAGAAGAGGGTTCCAGTTGCAACCTGTGAAGCTCTAGTGAACTACATGCCCAAGAGGGTTAAGGCAGTGCTAGAAAATAATGATGGCAAAACAAAATATTGACACTTTGGGCCCAATTTGGACATTTTTTCTTAGGGGTGTACTCACTTTTGTTGCCAACAGTTTAGACATTAATGGCTGTGTGTCGAGTTATTTTGAGGGGACAGTAAATTTACACTGTTATACAAGCTGTACACTGACTACTTAACATTGTATCAAAGTGTCATTTATTCAGTGTTGTCGCATGGAAAGATATAATGAAATATTTGAAGAAATGTTAGGGGTGTACTCACTTTTGTGAGATACTGTATATGAGACCCTTTCTAAGGGGAAAAAAAAATCAAAAAAATTATGCACTAAATTAAACGTACTTATGGATATTATAATTACTTTCTACAAAATCTGCTAGGAAATAAAACCCACAATTCTACACACTGCAGGTTTAACTGTCAATTAATCTGTTTTTTTTCAATTAAGGCAATTTATCATTTAGTCAATTAAGTGTCTGAAGTAAGATTAGCAGGAAGGAACCTCTTTAAATCGCATGTTTTGGTTGACTAACAGTCAAAAACACAAGATATTAAGTATATATATATATATATATTTTTCGTTTTAATATTTTTGCTTAAAATGGCTCAAATCTGCTCTACTAAACATATTAAGGCATGTTTGTCCCCTCAAATCAAAAGGACATATTTCTGCGAATTCCTCAGCCATATCTGATAACATAAAAGAGAGTGTGTGTGTGTGTGTGTGTGTGTGTGTGTGTGTGTGTGTGTGTGTGTGTGTGTGTGTGTGTGTGTGTGTGTGTGTGTGTGTGTGTGTGTGTGTGTGTGTGTGTGTGTGTGTGTGTGTGTGTGCGTATTCGATGTGTGTGTGTGTGTGTGTGTGTGTGTGTGTGTATGTGTATGCGTATTCGATGTGTGTGTGTGAGAGAGAGAGAGCAGGCAAAAGCATGTTTTTTTTTTTTCAAGCACTGGTCAATTTTAAGATTTTTGTGAGCACACATCA
>NC_137225.1:25345355-25357855 GCF_949987685.1 Ammodytes marinus
TGTGTGTGTGTGTGTGTGTGTGTGTGTGTGTGTGTGTGTGTGTGTGTGTGTGTGTGTGTGTGTGTGTGTGTGTGTGTGTGTGTGTGTGTGTGTGTGTGTGTGTGTGTGTGTGTGTGTGTGTGTGTGTGTGTGTGTGTGTGTGTGTGTGTGTGTCTAAGCTGATTTAAAAAAAACAACAGCCACTCCCTCTGCACTGCGTCTCATATAAAGACACATGACTGGGAGTCGGTTACAGGCAAACACACTGCAGCACTATCCCTGCCAAAGATGATTCGCTTTAATTGTGTGTGTGTGTGAGGGGGGGTTGGGGTGTGTGTGTGTGTGTGTGTGTGTGTGTGTGTGTGTGTGTGTGTGTGTGTGAGGGGGGGTTGGGGTGTGTGTGTGTGTGTGTGTGTGTGTGTGTGAGCAGGCAAAAACATAATTTTTTCAGGCACTTTTCAGATTTTCTGTCTATTTATCTTCCATAACATGTCTTCTTTCATACTAGTATAAATCAAAGGTCCAACATGTACATTCAGGTGTTTATTTGACTAAACCTTGTCTGTTTGCGTCTGTATATTTCTCCTATACAACCATCTTTAACGGACATTATCTCAACATTAGTTTTTTTTTTCAATACTCACACACTCACATCAACTAAATCTCCCATAAAGAATTCTAAGCACTATTCTGAAGGTTATTCCAGAAGGATTTATTAATTGATTTTTTCAAAGTTTGCATTTGCGTCCCACAATGCAATGCAGGAAATGAAAACAGCTGTTCTTTGCGGCCAGATGAGATAGGATAAGGTGAGGGTTTGTTGATCCACGCAGGGAGAGATTCAGGTGTTATAGCAACACATTACAAATAAGAATAGAAGAGCAATCACAGTGAAAATACAAGGTAAGCGCTAAGCAGTACAAATACACAAGTGTAGTACATGAAAGAGTACTATGACTCCATTAGTTGACAGGGGAAATATGAAGGTGTATTGAACTCTGAGATCCTGTGTAGTATAAATGTGCAAACATTGTAGAAATCGGATCATCTTAGCCTGAGAAAAGGCAGAACGAGTGTTTTATGGTCTCACTGTCAAACCCTATGTTTTACCATGTGTGATATCACGGATGAGAAAATGTTAGGATTACTAGGACAGCTGGGCCAAGGGAAGACTGAGGGAAGAAAAACCTAATTCATTATATTATGATAGCGATTTTTATAATGATAGAACGCCGGTTCCGTATGGGTGAAGTATTCCTTTAAACCTGCAGTGTGTAGAATTTGGGGTTTTATTTCCTAGCAGATTTTGTAGAAAGTAATTATAATATCCATAAGTACATTTAATTTAGTGCATACTAGCTGAATTTTTTTGTTTTTATTATTTATTTTTCCCTTAGAAAGGGTCTCATATATGTCCATATTTCTGCATATTTTGGACCAAGGCCTAGTGCCGCCATCTTGAAAGTGTCATAGTTGGAATGTCATCAGGTGCATTGTTTAAAATTTAGAATTGTTCTTGTCCTTGAAGGCCACTGTAGCTTCTGTTATTATTCTAAAGGGTTGGGGTTACCCAGGGAGCGTTGCATTCTAGAACTTTGTAGAACTTTCTTGATGATGTCATATTACACACTGCACCTTTAAGTGTATTACTTGAGTAGATTGTACTTAGTTGCGTTCCCCAGCTGTTTGTTTTAATAGTTTAAATATGCAGAATAACTTGTTCTCTAAGCGGTGCGTTCAGGTGCGAATGAACGACTCGTTAATTTCACCCTGTTAACCCAGTTTGGCAGCTTAATGCTTTTGTGCTTAAACCGCTGTCACATTTAAACAACAATAAAACTTAAATGTCTCACAACAATACATAATCTGTCTTCCTTTCTCTTAAATGTCATATATGTGTCATAGCTGCTGACAGGTGTGTAAAGTGGGTTAAAGGAATACTTCACCCATACGGAACCGGCGTTCTATCATTATAAAATCACTATTATAATATAATGAAGAGGTTTTTCTTCACTCAGTCTTCCCTTAGTCTTCCCTTGGCCCAGCTGTCCTGTTAATCCTAACCCTTACTGTGATGTCACAAGAAGGAAACTGCAGGGTTAGACAGTGAGACCCATAAAACACTCTTTCTGCCTATTCTCAGGCTAAGATGATCCGATTTCATTTTTCTTTTCACATTTATACTACATAGGATCTCCGAGTTCAATACACCTTCATATTCCAACCGGTGAAGTAGGCCTTTAATAAGGTCAAGTTTATTTTATGTGTTAATTATATGGAACAGTATTAGCAGAGACAAAGACACTGAACCCCACATTGCTCCCCATGGTTCAGAGAGCGCCTTGCATGCCAGCTACTGCCATCGGTGTATGAGTGTGTGTATGAATGGGTGAATGTGGTAAGAATTGTAAAGCGCTTTGGGGCTGAGAAATTCGTCTAAAATCCACTATATAAGTCAAGTCCATTTACCATTTAGGGCCAAAGGGTGAGAGAAGAAAATTATAACAGGAAGGTTTTTTTTTATACAGTTTTTGGTTTAAAGTAAAAAAAAGTCAATAATTATGTTGAAATGTTCAATTATTAAAAAAAAAAAATGTATGTAATTTTTTGGCATTTTCAAGCTTTATTTGACAGTACAGAGTTGAAATGGGGAGAGAGAGAGAGAGAGAGAGAGGTGGGATGACCTGCAGTAAAGGTCCACGGGTCGGATTTGAACCCACGACCACTGCAACGAAGGCCGGGAGCCGATATGGTACACGCTCTATCCACTACACCACCGGAGCGCCCCATTTATCTAGAAATTGAGAGGATAAAGTCGCGATACAATTTTGTTCAACTGTCGAAAAAAAAAAAAAAAACTTGCAAATCTAAAGTGAACTTCAACCCAAGTTTGTGTGTGTGAATGGTAACGTGGGAATGGAAACAGTCTCCCTTGCAAAAGAGTCTCCGGTCTCCCTGGGATTTACAAATAAAGGTTAAAAATTTAGCAGCTGGGGCGCTCCGGTGGCGTAGTGGATAGAGCGTGTACCATATTGGCTCCGGCCTTCGTTGCAGTGGTCGTGGATTCGAATCCGACCCGTGGACCTTTACTGCATGTCATCCCCCCTCTCTCTGTCTCTCTGTCTCCCCATTTCAACTCTGTACTGTCTAATAAAGCTTGAAAATGCCAAAAAATAATCTTAAAAAAAATAAAAATAATTAGCAGCTGTTTCATAGTGAAAATGTGATTTCTGAATCCAGCCAAATGTTCTCTTCTGTCACAGAGATCCCGTAGTGTTGTGTAGAACCGTATGAAAGAATGCCTGTTTCTGTATAATAATAAATATTTAATACAAATGGTCTTTTTGTTTTCCAGACACGGTGTATTTCCACCTGCCTCCGCTCAGTGGAGACCTGAAGTGCGTCTACGGAGTGTCATGTTATCGACAAATAGAAGCAAAGGTCAGTCACGTCACATGTTTCTTTAAAAAATACTCAATGGCTGTTTTCAAAAAGCCCTACTAACGTCCTACTCATACTAAAAGCCCTACTAGCGTCCTACTCATACTAAAAGCCCTACTAACGTCCTACTCATACTAATTATGACGTCAATTTGAGTATGTGACGGTTGTGTTTGCGAGTTTGTGTAGGCGAGAAATGCCCGAATGAGTACTTACTTCCGGGAAGATTTTGTGTATGGATCGATAGGATACTTTTCCTACTCAACCGCCCCACAATGCATTGCGTCTTTTCTTTATTGCTTCTGTATACTTCAGTGTAAACGGTCCGACGAACCTTGCATACACAAACGATGGTTAAGTAGACAGTATGTAGTGTATACATGTTGAGTATGTAGGAGGGAGGACATTAGTAGGGCTTTTCGAACGCAGCCAATATCATGAATCATATATTTTACAATTGTACCATCCTATTCCAAACGAACCAATGCATAAGAGAATTCAAAGTAGATAGTGTTGTTAATATAAATCACATGAAAAGGTTAAGTATAGTATTACTGAGCAGATTGCCCATGGTTTTGGAATGTTTACTACATCCGGCCGAGATTTTTAGTATTGAAATCAGCATCCTATTTGGGCGATTCTGACCCACAATCCAGTGCACACCTGAAGTGACGTCACATCGACGAAGCCTCCATATGAAAAGAAACGGGGATGAGACGGATATAAAAGCAAGAGGCAAGATCAAGGCGCCATGTTATGATGAAATAAATAAGTTAAAGTATGGCCCAATAGTATGCCTACTGCATCCTAACTAGATTATTTTTATCGTCAGATGTAGTATGTAGAATAGAAAAAAGAAAGAGTATGAGATTCGGAACACAGGGCTTGTTTAGTCACGACAGAAGATTATAAAACAACGATTCGTTTTATCTCCGTCCCTCCGGTTATCCGCATGACGGTTTTCATGAGGCCAGTGGAGTCAGCCAGCAGTCACACAATGTTCTGCTTTGTCTTATTTTTATATACTGTATATTTATAAACATATTTTTTACACACACACACACACACACACACACACACACACACACACACACACACACACACACACACACACGCACACAGACACTCAGACACAGACACTCAGACACACACCTACACACACACACAGACACACACACACCTACACACACACCTACACACACACACACACACACACACAGACACTCAGACACAGACACACACACACACACCTACACACACACCTACACACACAGACACACACACACAGACACACACACCTACACACACACACACACACACACACACACAGACACTCAGACACACACACACACACACACACACCTACACACACACGCCTACACACACACACACACACACACACACACACACACACACACACCGTTATCTAACAGTTATTTATCCGTGTCCAGGCCCTGAAGGTTCGACTTGCTGACGTCACCAGGGAGACGGTCCAGAAGAGCGTCTGTGTCCTCAGTCGAGTGGTGAGTCATAAAAAACAAAATAAAATAAAAATAAAAATAATAATTGAAAGAGTTATAGCATTTATTACTGTATTAGCAAGAAGATTATGCTATTTTAAGAAGAAGATTATTTTTTTTATTTTTTTGCATTTTTTTGCATTTTTTTATGCTTTATTGATAGTGTAGAGACAGAGTTGAAATGGGGCAGAGAGGGGAGTGACATGCAGAGAACGACCGCGGGCTGGAATCGAACCCGGGTCCGCTGCTGGCCGAGGCCCATGGGGGGGGGGGTGGGGTACGCCCTACCAACTGAGCTAAGGGCGCCCCAAGATTATGCTATTTTACAGCATTTTTCTAAAAGCTATAAGAATTGTGACGGTAACACTTTATTTATACTTATCATAAAAAAAAAAAAAATTTAAAGAGTTATTGTGTCTTTAACCTGCAGTGTGTAGAATTTTGGGTTTTATTTCCTAGCAGATTTTGTAGAAAGTAATTATAATATCCATAAGTACGTTTAATTTAGTGCATAATAGCTGAATTTTTTTTTTTTATTATTTATTTTTCCCTTAGAAAGGGTCTCATATATGTCCATATTTCTGCATATTTTGGACCAAGGCCTAGTGCCGCCATCTTGAAAGTGTCATAGTTGGAATGTCATTAGGTGCATTGTTTAAAATTTAGAATAGTTCTTGTCCTTGAAGGCCACTGTAGCTTCTGTTATTATTCTAAAGGGTTGGGGTTACCCAGGGAGTGTTGCATTCTAGAACTTTCTTGATGATGTCATATTACACACTGCACCTTTTAACCATTTCAAAACAACTTGTATTATGTAAAAAAAAATGCCTAATGACAATTGTTTGTTTTATTTTAACATGTTCAATAAATTCAATTGACTAATAAAATAATAGATAATAAATTGTGGAAGAAAAGGTTTCTAAGTTTATAATTCACAGATTTCTGTCATTTCTGATGTTCAGTGCGTGAGCTCATAAGGAATACACAATCTATTTTTCTGTTATTATGCATAAAAACACTTTGGGGGGCGCTCCGGTGGTGTAGTGGATAGAGCGCGTACCATATCGGCTCCGGCCTTCGTTGCAGTGGTCGCGGGTTCGAGTCCGACCCGTGGACATTTACTGCAGGTCATCCCCCCCCCCCTCTCTCTCTCTCGCTCTATCTCTCTCTCTCTCTCTCTCTCTCTCTCTCTCTCTCTCTCTCTCTCTGTCTGTCTCCCCATTTCAACTCTGTACTGTCTAATAAAGCTTGAAAATGCCAAAAAATAATCATTAAAAAAAAAACACTTTGGACTTAAAGAAAATACAGTATCTTTACGGAGAAAATAAAAAATGTATGATAGGAGTTTTTTTTGTTGCGCACTTTCCATAATAGGAAGGTTAAACAGGCACAATACTGCCAACTACAGATGTTACTGTGTCTAGTCACTTCCTGGTTGAGAGAGGAGAGAGAATCACATGATGTTTTGGTGAAAGAAAAGCATCGTCATGATCGAGTGAACTTGGCTTTCAAAGGGTTTTAATGGGTCATGCTGTAATGTAATGACTCACACACACACACACACACACACACACGCACACACGCTCGCACACTGACAGACAGACAGACAGACAGACAGACAGACAGACAGACAGACAGACAGACAGACAGACAGACAGACAGACAGACAGACAGACAGACAGACATTCAGGCACACACAGATAGATACATACACACACACTGACAGACAGACAGACAGACAGACAGACAGACAGACAGACACACACACATTCAGGCACACACACACGTACACACGCACATACACACACAGACAGACAGACAGACAGACACACACACACACTGACAGACTGACAGACAGACAGACACACAGACACACACACACACACACACACACGTACACACACACACGTACACACGCACATACACACACAGACTGACAGACAGCACACACACACACACACTCACTCACTCACTCACTCACTCACTCACTCACTCACTCACTCACTCACTCACTCACTCACTCACTCACTCACACACACACACACACACGACTTGCTGCTGACCTGTGTGTGTGTGTGTGTGTGTGTGTGTGTGTGTGTGTGTGTGTTTTGATCCTCAGCCTCTGTACGGTTTGCTGCAGGCGAAGTTACAGCTCATCACACACGCGTACTTTGAGGAGAAAGACTTCTCACAGATCTCCATATTAAAGGTGTGTGTGTGTGTGTAGGTGTGTGTGTGTGTGTCTGTCTGAATGTGTGTGTGTCTGAATGTGTGTGTGTGTGTGTGTGTGTGTGTGAATGGAGTCAGCGATTCTGGAGAACGCTTGTTGTCAAAATCACTTTTTTGTCTAAGTCAGTGAATATCTCCTCATGATCCCGCTACCTGTCTGTACTGTGTGTGAGCTTCAAAAAAATCAGGAGTTAATACATAGCCTAGGCTCTGTAAACTGGTATGTAAACAAAGGGGTCCACCGTAAACATGTAGGCTGTGTGCTCAAATTGGATTTTCTTTCAACTCACACACCGACCATACAATCAAGTAGCGAAGATATTCACTGATTCACTGAGACAAAAAGTGATTTTGACAACAAGCGTTCTCCACAATCACTGACTCCACCTGTAAGTTAAAGTGAATGTTTTTAATATTCTGTTTTGGCTCACTCACCCATATACTGTATATGACCCACTCTCTCTCTCTCTCTCTCCCTCTCTCTCTCTCTCTCTCTCTCTCTCTCTCTCTTCCTCTCTCTAAGTTAATGTTATATTGACCTCTTTTTTTACCACCACTCAAACATATACATATGGCTTTCACCTCTCTCTCTCTTTCTCTCTCTCTGTATATGACCCTCACTCACTCACTCACTCACTCATTCCCTCTCTCTCTCTCTTCCCCCTCTCTCACTCACTCTCTCACTCACTCACTCATTCCCTCCCTCCCACCCTCCCCCCCTCCCTCTCCCCTCTCTCTCTCACTCTCTCACTCTCTCCCTCCCCCTCTCCCTCTTTCCCTCCCTCCCTCCCTCTCCCTCCCTCTCTCCCTCCCTCCCTCACTCACTCACTCTCTCTCTCTTCTCTCTGTCTCTCCATCAGGAACTGTACGATCACATGAACGGCTCATTGAGAGGGTCCAGTCTGGAGGGATCACAGATGTATCTAGGTGGGTCAGACATTTTGTTTTTATGCATCCACAGCCGTTCCCTATCGTACCCTTTAAACCTGCAGTGTGTAGAATTTTGGGTTTTATTTCCTAGCAGATTTTGTAGAAAGTAATTATAATATCCATAAGTACATTTAATTTAGTGCATAATAGCTGAAAAAAATGTTTTGAATTATTATTTTTTCCCTTAGAAAGGGTCTCATATATGTCCATATTTCTCCATACTTTGGACCAAGGCCTAGTGCCGCCATCTTGAAAGTGTCATAGTTGGAATGTCATCAGGTGCATTGTTTAGAATGTAGAATTGTTCTTGTCCTTGAAGGCCACTGTAGCTTCTGTTATTATTCTAAAGGGTTGGGGTTACCCAGGGAGCGTTGCATTCTAGAACTTTGTAGAACTTTCTTGATGATGTCATATTACACACTGCACCTTTAAGACCGATAAGTTTGGCTATAAAGAACAAACCAAACGTTCACTCATCATTTCAACTCAGGAAAGTATTAAGAAAAAGACAAGAGCTTCCAAACTGCTTTGAAACTAATGCCAGTTATAAAGGAGTACAATGATCGAACAGCCATTTTAAAAAAAAACAGTGATTTTGCTGCAAATTCTACAGATATTCACCAACTATATATTCTATAAATGCTCTGTTTGTGTCCCTCCCTTTAGGTTTATCACCAAGAGATCTAATACTGCACTTTCGACACAAGGTACGAGATCACACATAAACACAATACTACTGTATCTACCGTATTTTCCGCACTATAAGCCGCAGGTGTTTTAATGTTTAAAGGAATACTTCACCCATACGGAACCGGCGTTCTATCATTATAAAATCACTATTATAATATAATGAATGAGGTTTTTCTTCCCTCAGTCTTCCCTCTGTCTTCCCTTGGCCCAGCTGTCCTGTTAATCCTAACCCTACATTTTACCATGTGTGATGTCACGCATGGTAAAATGTAGGGTTAGACAGTGAGACCATAACACACTCTTTCTGCCTTTTCTCAGGCTAGGATGAACCGATTTCTAAAATCTTTGCACATTTATACTACATAGGATCTCAGAGTTCAATACACCTTCATATTTCCACCAGTGAAGTAGGCCTTTAATTACCATATGTAAGAGTTCGTGCACAGAGGGGATTGTCGGGAAAGAGATGGCTGCTTGAGGAATTTCCCATTTATTAACATTTCAACAAACAAGTTGCATATTTGCATATCGTATTCAAGTGTTACCATTTAGTGCAATAGTAGCTAGTACAGAACATATACTGTGCTGTGTAATAACAGGGTCGAAAAATGGGGAAAAAGGCGCGGCTTATAGTCCGAAAATTACGGTACTGGTAGTTTTAAGAGTTAGAATGTCACTGAATATATTATTTTCATTTTTCCCTTCGTAGGTCCTCATCCTCTTCAAGCTCATTCTACTTGAGAAGAAGGTTCGATATAAAAACAAGTCCTTTCTCTTTTATACAAATATATATACACATAAATATACACTGTATGTCTGTATTTTTAGTTTTTTTTTAATCCCGATAAAGTCGAGCTAAGGGTCTAAGGGCAGATAGATAGATAGATAGATAGATAGATAGATAGATAGATAGATAGATAGATAGATAGATAGATAGGGGCAAAGGGTGTCATACTGTATGGAATGTAAAGCCCACTGAGACAAATGTCTATTGGGGATATTGGGCTATATACAAATAAAACTGAGTTGATTTGACGATTTTAATTTAGTTTTTTGCGTATGTATTTTGCAGGTCCTGTTCTATGTGTCTCCGGTCAACAGACTAGTAGGAGCTCTGATGACGGTTTTATCACTGTTCCCAGGTAAGTGGCTCCAATATAAATTTAATTGCTTCTTTCAAATACGTCACCACATCTTAAAACGCTCAGAATGGGGTTTGGAGTGCAATTGTATCCGATTTGTTTTTGAATATTTTCATCCGGCCAAATTTGCAGCAAACATTCCACTTCCACATCAAACCCTATTTACGCTATTGGTAAAAGGAAAATGTCAAACGTGAAACAAGCAAACAGCAAAAGGTCGAATGGATTATTATTAGACGTAGAAATATGACATGCATAAATAAAACGTACGATAATATAATAAGACATGTTTTATTTAATGTGATTTTTTTTCCAGGTATTATAGAGCATTGCATAAGGCCTTAAACCTGCAGTGTGTAGAATTCTGGGTTTTATTTCCTAGCAGATTTTGTAGAAAGTAATTATAATATCCATAAGTACATTTAATTTAGTGCATAATAGCTGATTTTTTTTTAAATTATTTTATTTTTCCTTAGTAAGGGTCTCATATATGTCCATATTTCTGCATATTTTGGACCAAGGCCTTGTGCCGCCATCTTGAAAGTGTCATAGTTGGAATGTCATCAGGTGCATTGTTTAAAATTTAGAATTGTTCTTGTCCTTGAAGGCCACTGTAGCTTCTGTTATTATTCGAAAGGGTTGGGGTTTCCCAGGGAGTGTTGCATTCTAGAACTTTGTAGAACTTACTTGATGTCATATTACACACTGCACCTTTAAATAGGTTTAATAATGCTGTGAAAACGGCCTATTCAACATGGGAGTCAATGAGAAACATTCAATGACAATACAGAATGATTGAATCCTAATATAATAAGACATTTATATTGCCTTCAATGTGATTTCTCTTCCAGGTATGATAGAGCACGGCATAAGGCCTTAAATAGGTGTAATAATGCTGTGAAAACGGCCTATTTAACATGGGAGTCAATGAGACATTGCTCTGTTTTGAAAACCTTTGTATTGCATTTTTTGTCACTTCCGCATTGGATGCTGGTAGAACTACTGTAGCTGTGGTTGGGGCTTGGTAACATTGTTGACATTTATATTGTCTTTTAATGTGATATCTTCCAGGTATGATAGAGCACGACATAAGGCCTTATTTAAGCCCCTATCTCACTGGGCTGCGACAGTGTGCGACAAGTTGGAGACACAAAATTGCGAGAAAATATGCGAATTAGCGACATTTTTATCTTGCAGTCTCACTGAGTTGGTTCCTCGCGACACGTTTGCGAATGTCCTGGCCAACACTTGCCGGGAGGTCGCATTTATGTCTCGCGAACGTCTGGCGAGCGTCGCACGAACGGAATGTCAGTCTCATTTTTGTCTCAAATCAGTCACAATGTAGTTTCATATATCGCCAACCCCTCGCAAAGTTGTCTCACATATTATCGCACTTTCTGACTCGCGTAAACTAAATTGAGAAGGGTTTGCAACGCGTTTGAGACACATGCGACAACTGAGACTATTTTGAGACTAGATTTGTCGCACACTTTTTTTGAACATGTTCAAAATTCAAGCGACAGGACTGCGCGGCTCTGCGACTCATGCGAGGAAATTGAGACCTCCGCGAACGTTTGGAGACAGTTTAGAGACTCCCTCGTGAATGCAGTCTCCAACTTGTCGCAAACAGTCGCAGCCCAGTGAGATACGGGCTGTACACAGGTTTAATAATGCTGTGAAAAACGGCATATTTAAAACGTTTTTATATTGCCTTCAATGTGATTTATCTTGCAGGTATGATAGAGCATGGGCTGGTTGACTCGTCCCACTACAAACCAAAGAGCAGTGTCTCAGAGGAGATGAGTCTAGTGGAGAGCGTCTCAGGAGCCGAAGAGTTCGTCTCTGTGTCCGTCACAGACGTTCTGGAGCCCACCGAGGACGTCCTGATAAAACTGTACGCACCTTTTTAACTTTAGTATCGCTATCTCGAATTTTAGGGGCGACTGTGTCTCAGGTGGTAGAGCGGGTCGGCCGATGATCAAAGGGTTGGAGGTTCGATCCCCGCCCTGCCACCTGTGTCACAGTTGTTGTGTCCTTGGGCAAGACACTTCACCCACCTTGCCTCGTGTGAATGTTGATAGTTAGTCTGCTATCGGTGTATGAATGTGTGTGTGAATGGTAACGTGGGAAAGGAAAACAGGTCTCCCTTGCAAAAGAGTCTTCGGTCTCAATGGGATTTACCTGTAGAAATAAAGGTTAAAAAAAAAAAAAATATCTGCATTTTGTATTGTATTGCACCTTTTAAACCTTAGTGTTCTTTTTTTTTTTTTTTTTTTTTTAAGATATTTTTTTTGGCATTTTTATGCTTTATTGATAGTGTAGAGACAGAGTTGAAATGGGGCAGAGAGGGGAGTGACATGCAGAGAACGACCGCGGGCTGGAATCGAACCCGGGTCTGCTGCTGGCCGAGGCCCATGGGGGGGGGGGGACGCCTTAACAACTGAGCTAAGGGCGCCCCCTTAAATAACAATATTTATTAATTGATTCATCTGTCCATTGTAACCAGCAGTGAGGGAGACCCCCACCTGTTAAAGCCCCCCTCCCGAGGCTCCCCCGAGTCATCTGAGAGT
>NC_137225.1:25375355-25386197 GCF_949987685.1 Ammodytes marinus
AAAGACTGCGGTTAAAGGTTCTACGAGGAACTTTTTAAATATTTCTGAAACAGTCTAATTTTTCCTCTTATGATCATAAATTACATGTAACAGCAAACGAGACCATCAGTGCAAAAGAATGCTATTTTTTTATATAGTTTTTTCTTAATGCCTTTGTCATGGGTATATATGCTCACCCAGGAACAACAGCTGGCGTAGTAAAAACACTACCGCTTTTGTCCAAAGGGGGGCGCTATAATTACCACAAACAGGAAGTTCCTCTAATCACCTTTAAAAGTTGGATAGAGATATTGACAGATTTTGAATTTCAATTATCAATATAAAAAAATCTCTCTCTCTCTATCATGGCACTAATATTCTTCCATAAGGTTTGACAGACAAGCATGTGAGCTATGTCTCCTCCTCCTAAATAGTTCAATATTATTATTTTTTTAAATTAATTAATTCCGGCATCTTGTTCAGTGATGCATTGTGGTTGTAACAGTAACAGCAGAAATGTATTACATTTAAAGGTGCAGTGTGTAATATGACATCATCAAGAAAGTTCTACAAAGTTCTAGAATGCAACGCTCCCTGGGTAACCCCACCCCTTTCGAATAATAACAGAAGCTCCAGTGGCCTTCAAGGACAAGAACAATTCTAAATTTTAAACAATGCACCTGATGACATTCCAACTATGACACTTTCGAGATGGCGGCACTAGGCCTTGGTCCAAAATATGCAGAAATATGGACATTTATGAGACCCTTTCTAAGGGAAAAAATAATAATTCAAAACATTTTTTTCAGCTATTATGCACTAAATTAAATGTACTTATGGATATTATAATTACTTTCTACAAAATCTGCTAGGAAATAAAACCCAAAATTCTACACACTGCAGGTTTAATTATTATAACTATATTATTTAAAAATGTTTATGAATCATTTCATTTATTTTAGTCAAATTAATTTCAGAAAATAGTGAATAAATTCCATTACGATTAACAGGATAACAATATTTGCACGTCGCACAGCCTCTCTTGGCTTCCGTATAAACGTATGAAGATTTAATATTTTTTTTTGTACACATAAAATCATTTATAAGACGAGCATTTAAAATGGTGTTTTTTGTGTAGCAAACGACCCAAAACCCCTAAAATATTCATATTAAAATGACGTTAAATAGATAAGAAAATTGTCCAATTCTGCAAAGGAAAAAAAATACACTTTTGCTATTTATTTCTTAAATAAATTATGTCTGAATAATTATTTGACTAATTATTTCAGCCCTAAAGTTGATAACAATTTCATGATCTGTTTCAGAAAATTCTCAAAAATACATTAAAGGCCTACTTCACCGGTGGGAATATGAAGGTGTATTGAATTCTGAGATCCTATGTAGTATACATGTGCAAAAAAAATTTAAATCGGTTCATCCTAGCCTGAGAAAAGGCAGAAAGAGTGTTTTATGGTCTCACTGTCTAACCCTGCATTTCTCTTACTATGAGTCACAGTAAGAGAAATGTAGGGTTAGACAGTGAGACCAATTTCTATTTTTTTTGCACATTTATACTACATAGGATCTCAGAATTCAATACACCTTCATATTCCCACCAGTGAAGTAGGCCTTTAATACACAATCCAAATACTGTTACTGCGTCAACCACAATGCTATCACATAAATCCTCCTGTACCTTATAAATGCCTGATTTTGTGACTATGATAATTCTCCCTTAACTATGAAGGACCCTGCGGCCAGCTGTTATACCCCCTCCCATCCATTCAGACCTTTTTCTACTCTGCTGTCAGAAAAAAATATATATACAGCTCTGGAAAAAATGAAGAGACCAGTCTGGATTTTTCTTAAATCTTCATCTCTACATTTACTTAATGAAAAAGGCTCTTTAATGACAATATTTTTTGGGGTGGAATTTGGTAGAAATGTTGTCAGTAGTTTGTAGAATAAAACCAAAATGTTCATTCTACTCAAACATATGCCTATAAAGAGTAAAACGAGAGACACTGAATATTTGGAGTGGTCTCTTAATTTTTTCCAGAGCTGTATATATATATATATATATATAAATTGGGAGAACAATACTTATTAAATCTGAAGATATTGTTATTTATTTGTTGTGTATAAATGCGTAAGTCTCATGAATCTCCATGTTTCTGTCATGAAAGCACTGGAGTGAGTCCTGAATATTGGACCCGTGTGTGTGTGTGTGGCGACATTATATTATATTTATGTGAACATTTATCTGGTGTAAAACTGTCCTTTTGAGCTGCTTACAGGTTATTGTATCTCCCTCCGAAATACAAAATATTCCACAAAAATAATTAGATTTATATTTGGTCCAGTGAGCATGCTCCGTCCAGACCCATTTTTTTTTTAATTTTTTTTATACATATTTGAACAATTTTTGTCTTTATTTTGGCCATCAATTAAATTAAATCATTTTGTTTTGTTTTCTCGATTAATTATAAAAAAAAAATCTCTCTCTCTCTCTATATATATATCAGATGCTTTCCTTTTTTTATTATGATTATTCTCCTCTGACGATATTTTTTCATTTTGTATTTAAAAAGATAAGAATGTATTGTGAATTTAAAAAATATCAATTCACGGAATATTTTTCTTGACAGATGCTTTTAACGTACTTGAGAAACAAGTGTTACTATATTATATTGCTGTATTAAAAAAAAACGAATAAAAAATAAATAAAAATACATTCGAGGCTTTTATTTTGTGGTAGACTATTATATGGCACTTTTTTTGCAGTTGTTGTGATGATACACATAACACATACAGGTGAAACTCGAAAAATTAGAATATCGTGCAAAAGTTAATTTATTTCAGTAAAAGGTGAAACTAAAATATTGTATAGACTCATTACATGCAAAGTGAGATATTTCAAGCCTTTTTTTGCTATAATTGTATTTATTATGGCTTACTGCTTATAAAAACCCTACATTCAAAATATCAGAACAATGATGGAAATAAAAAAATATATTAAATATATACATATGCATGAAATATATTATAATGATAATTATTGTGTATGAATAAATTGAGTAATTAAAAATATTTATATTTAATATTTAGATAGACTTTGCCAAAACATATGTATATGACAGGTAGAGTGGTGTATACTTTAATGTAGCCCCACTCTTTAGTAGAGTATTTACTAAAGCACATTTTCATCAGCCCCTCTGGGTTACAAATGTGGGTCAGTCCAACTGTGTGAGTGTGTCTGTGTGTGAGAGAGAGAGTGAGAAAGAGAGCGAGAAAGAGAGAGTGAGTGAGTGTGTGTGGTGTGTGTGTGTGTGTGAGAGAGACTGTCTGTGTGTGTGTGTGTGTGAGTAAGTGAGAGTGTGTGAGCGAGAGAGTTTCTGTGTCTTTGTGAGAGAGAGACTGTGTATGTGAGAGTGTGTGTGTGTGAGAGAGGGACTGTCTGTGTGTCTATGAGCGAGAGAGTGTGTGTGTGTGTGTGAGAGAGGGACTGTCTGTGTGTCTATGAGAGAGAGAGAGAGTGTGTGTGTGTGTGTGAGAGTGTGTGTGTCCGTGTGAGCGAGAGAGTGTGTGTGAGTGTGTGAGAGAGAGAATGTGGTACGTGGCCGGACACAAAAACGCCCGACAACAATTCAACATCACAGGAACTCATGAACCCAACGACCTCACAGCGGAATTTACACCCAGTGACCCTGACCGACCCATTCATCCATTCATTCATTCATTCATTCATAATTCATCCATTCATACACTGAATACACAATATATTATGCAACATTTTTGTTGTATAATTTTTAAAAGGCTCATTTCTATAAATTTAAATTAAATACTGTATATTCAAAAATTTAAATGCATTTTTTTTTTTTTTTTGGTCCAAATTCTTTCATTCATACACTGAATTCTGAGGCTAAATTTTATAGAATGTGGCGCCCCTTCCTGGACTATTATGAGAAACCGACCACAATGGTTGAGGAGTAGCTACCCCCCCTCCCCTCTTTTATTTGATTTAATTTTATTTCTTTGAGTTTTTTTTGTTTTTTTTTTCATATTGGTTGTGTGTTTGTGTTTCTGTTTCGTTTCTGCTTTTTTTGACGTTGTGTATTGCTTTGTGTGTTGATTTCTTAATGCAGGACTGTTTGTGATTGGGTGGGATATGGGTGGGGTATGTTCGGGAGGGAAAAAAGGGGAAAAAATTAATAATCCATACACTGAATTCAATACACAATATATTATGCAATTTTTTTGAAAAACTTTTTCTATTCACACAAAAGGGCTCATTTCAATAGAATAAATAATAAAATATATACAACAATTTAAACGCAACATTTTTAGATTTTGGTCCAAATTTTTTCATTCATACACTGAATACACAATACATTTTTGACTTTTTCTATATCTCTGTATCTCTATGGATCTACAATTTTTTTTTGGCATTTTTTTTAAAATGTTTTACTGATAGTGTAGAGAGAGTTGAAATGGGGCAGAGAGGGGAGTGACATGCAGAGAACGACCGCGGGCTGGAATCGAACCCGGGTCTGCTGCTGGCCGAGGCCCATGGGTGGGGGGGGGGGACGCCCTACCAACTGAGCTAAGGGAGACCCCAGTATCTACAATTTTTCATTGTGATCTGAGTAATAGCCTAATCATCTTGACAGAATGGTCAAGTGGATTGATTATCTTAGCAATGGAGAAGTACTCACGAACACCGATTTATTTAAACAAACATACACTGAGTGAATACAAAATATATTAAGCAACATTTTCTGACTTTTTCTTTGTACGCAAAAGGCTCAATAAAATATATACAAAAATGTTAATGCAACATTTTTAGATTTTGCTCTAATTTTTTCATTCATACACTGAATACACAATATAGTATGCAACATTTTTGACTTTTTCTATGTACACAAAAAGGCAATTTTCTATCAAATATTATAAAATAAATACAAAAATGTATATGCAACATTTTTTGATTTTGCACTCATTTTGTTCATGTGTAATCAATCTTAAAGGTGCAGTGTGTAATATGACATCACCAAGAAAGTTCTAAAAAGTTCTAGAATGCAACGCTCCCTGGGTAACCCCAACCCTTTAGAATAATAACAGAAGCTACAGTGGCCTTCAAGGACAAGAACAATTCTAAATTTTAAACAATGCACCTGACATGACATTCCAACTATGACACTTTCAAGATGGCGGCACTAGGCCTTGGTCCAAAATATGCAGAAATATGGACATATATGAGACCCTTTCTAAGGGAAAATAAAATAATTAAAAACATTTTTGTTCAGCTATTATGCACTAAATTAAATGTACTTATGGGTATTATAATTACTTTCTACAAAATCTGCTAGGAAATAAAACCCACAATTCTACACACTGCAGGTTTAAGGCTTCTTCTATGTACACAAAAGGAATATTTATCTCAAATGTTGGGACCTTGTCTAATAACTGGAATAGTCATTGCAAATCCACAAGGTTCATGTAATGAAAACGTAGTTCAGAACGCCAGTAAATGGGAACGACCAAGGTTATGAACAACGGGGGAATAGTCTGCTCGCCCCGCTAGACTGTCTGCTTCAGCTGACTGAAGGCTCAGGCTCAGCTGTTAGCCACAGAGCTACTGTTTTGCTAACACAATTCAAGATTCGCACACTGTACAAACAGTGAATGTAATCGGCCAATATGTTTTAACAATAGCTCCAAGTAGCTAACAAAGCATTATCCCCCGAAACCAATAACACAATTCACGGAGAAAATGGCTGGCTAACATTTACATTGCGGGCTGCAGCCTGAAGTTACGGAGCTAAAGTAGGCTAACTGTCAATATGCAGCCAAACGTAGGCTACTCACGTCATGTTGACTGGAGTCCTGTCAGACATTAACCATGACTCCTGTGTTCCCTGCTCTCCTGATACATGCACAGTCATGTTGAAAAAGTATTCCATTGTTTTCTGAACGAGTAGCAGCCCTGTTTGTGGACGTCTATCCATCAAAACTATGACGTAGGTCCTTAGCAACGGTCATTATACCCTTGACAGCGGTCCGTCTTGCTGGAAATAACAGACCTGTAGAATGCCGTGTGATTGACACAGGATTTTCTATTTTATGTTATTGATTTTCTATATATTAATGAATGAGGTTTTTCTTCCCTCAGTCTTCCCTTGGCCCAGCTGTCCTGTTAATCCTAACCCTACAGTTTCCCATGCGTGATGTCACACATGGGAAAATGTAGGGTTAGACAGTGAGACCATAAAACACTCTTTCTGCCTTTTCTCAGGCTAGGATGAACCGATTTCTAACATTTTTGCACATTTATACTAAATAGGATCTCAGGGTTCAATACACCTTCATATTCCCACCGGTGAAGTAGGGCTTTAACCACCTAACCCCTGTATTTTCAGCACTAATGTTGCATCAAGTTTTCACTTTTAAAAACGTGTATTTTTCCAGGGTAACTTTCCCATAATACTCCATTTAAAATAGTTGTGGTCGGAGAAATTCAACTCGACTGTCAACTGATCTCACACTTTAAGATGAATTCTTCTCATTTGAAATAACATGAAGAGACAAGGTGGTGACGGCTGTTCTGTGTGTATAAGACCAACCAGTGTGAGACACGCCAGAGAAAATGGATTCTAGTATTTTCGCAACAAAAGCAAAAATCTGCACACACGACACGGTGGTTGAGTTTCAATCTTGCAGCGAAGTCAGAAAAGAATGATTGATAAAATAAAGTATAAGTGATAAGTCAATTACAAAAGAAAATGCAACACACTAGTTTGAGTTTTAAAACTTCTGTCTGAGCATTTTGAAGATTGTGAATGATTGATTTAAAAGGGAAAATTCGCCGATTTTCAACCTTTCCTCATCTACCATAATATCCTTTGGGTCGCATTATATCCCCGTGTATAGTGGCAGGTCTGGGAATGCCAGGCTACATTTCACGGGGATCGAGCTTCAAAATTCCACTCACCAGTGACGTTTCTGTGACGTCTTTGGCGAGAGGAAGAGCTCGTGCGGACTACAGCCCCGAGCACCAAAACAAACCGTCGGTCCGTGACGGTTGGGTTTTGGTTCGCACGGATTCTCAGGGAGGGGGTGCGGGGGTAGGGGCGGGAGGTAGGTGCTCAGGCTGTAGTCTGCACGAGCTCTTCCTCTCGCCAAAGACGTCCCAGAAACGTCACTGGTGAGTGGAATTTTGAAGCTCTGTCCCCGCAAAATGGACAATGTTGAAATAATACACACGGGGATATAATGCGACCCAAAGGATATTATGGTAGATGAGGTACGGTTGAAAATCGGTGAATTTTCCCTTTAAAGACATTAAATAACCAAATACCGGCCTTTTATTTAAATACACATATTCAATGTCTTCCAAGACCAAGAAATAAGGATTTACTGCATCTAGGAAAATGTTTCAAATTAAATACACAACCTTAAAGGTGCAGTGTGTAATATGACATCATCAAGAAAGTTCTACAAAGTTCTAGAATGCAACGCTCCCTGGGTAACCCCAACCCTTTAGAACAGTGGTTCTCAAAGTGCGGCCCCCCGCGGAAGCATATCTGGCGGCCCGCGGCCCGCATTGAATTATGAATTATTAAAAAAAAAAAAAAAAAAAAATATGATTTTTTTTTTTTTTTTTTTTTAATTGAAACGCACGGAGGGGATGCGTCCCCCGTAACAGTAAAAACAGTACAGGGGTCGAAACACTTAAATATCCCTCCTAATTGTTTGTATTCATTCCCCACTTATTAAACTTGCGAAGTTCGGCTGGCCTCTGCCTCTCGTTGCAGACGGCTGGTCAGCCTCCCACAGTGCAGCAGGCAGTGTAGTGGTCCCAATGTAAGTTGTTAGATAGTGAGCTTGTCAAGCCCAATACGATGCACTTTCTCACATTCAAGGTGAATTAGATTAGGTCAAGTGTCTAAGGATGGATGCTAACATTATCTGGTTTCTAACTCTTTTGCCTAAAGTTTAGCTAACAAACTAACGTTAGCTAGCTGCTGATAGCCATGGAACTATCTGCCTAGTTGACTGCTGATAGCCCACCCTGTTTATTTCCAATGTATAGTGTCATAATAGTTAACACTGCTGCTGCATCATGAGTAGTGAGTCCTACAAAAAAACACTCCAAAAGGTGATACGTTTTCAATGTGTAGAAAGTTTTGAACAATAAAGTAGAATAAATATTTGAATGCAATACAGAATGCGTCAGTGCCTTGATTTATATTCCATTAGATGTGTGTCAATGGGAGCGAGTTGTCTTTTCCTTAACATGTCCACCATAAATAAATACAGAAGACACAAATTACTGCATAAAAATTAACCAAAATGCACAAAATGAAGTGTTCGAACCTCAAATTTTTCTGGGGGACAACCCCCAGACCCCCGCTTTTAATGTGTGTTCCCCAATGTTGAAATGAGACCTAGCCCTTCATTTATTACTTTAAATGTGTTAATTACACAGTATTGGATGCTGACCAATACATGTAAACTGTAAAGACGCAAAGACGCTGGCCATTGAAATTATTTCAGTTTTATAATTTTTTTTCCTTCGGCGGCCCTCGGTCCAATGTTGGGTTCCTAAATTGGCCCTCAGCTATCAAAAGTTTGAGAACCCCTGCTTTAGAATAATAACAGAAGCTACAGTGGCCTTCAAGGACAAGAACAATTCTAAATTTTAAACAATGCACCTGATGACATTTCAACTATGACACTTTCAAGATGGCGGCACTAGGCCTTGGTCCAAAATATGCAGAAATATGGACATATATGAGAACCTTTCTAAGGGGAAAAAAAAATATTCAAAACATTTTTTTCAGCTATTATGCCCTAAATTAAATGTACTTATGGATATTATAATTACTTTCTACAAAATCTGCTAGGAAATAAAACCCAAAATTCTACACACTGCAGGTTTAACAACCAACAACAGTTTTTTTTCAAACAAAACAAACTCGGAGTCAGTTTCAGGAACGTTTTTGGTATGTTTTTTAATAAATTAACGTTCATTCAAAATACAGTGCCAAGGGAATATGATGCAGCCAAACATGCTAGTAAGGTTTACCATGAAGCACCTGTGCTCATGTTTTTTTTTCTTTTCTTAAGGGTAGGAGGGAAAACAACCCCCTCCCTTCCTACTAACCCCCCCCCCCCCCTTTCATCCCCCCCATCCCTTTTCCCCAATCCACTACTGCTTGTGGCTGCCAGGACGATTTCCATAGCAACAGCCATGGGTCCAGCCCTCTCCCATCTCAACCAAATCAGCAGCAAGATAAAGATATTCCTCAATATTTCACCCTCGGGAAAAAAAAACGAAAAAAAAAATCTGATGATAGGAAAACGGACATCTACCCACAATCACACTACAGTAAGGTCTGATTTTAAATAATGAAAAAATAATAATAATAAAAAAAATTACTAATACAAAAACAGACCTGGTTATTCCCCCCCCCCCCTGCCCCCCCCCCCCCACACACACTAAGACAGTTATGAAAAATATATATTTGTATCATATATAGATTTCAGCAGCTTGGAAACAGTAAAAAAAATAATAAAAATAATAACAGAAATGCATGAGCCCGAAACCGGTTGTGGGTTTGTACTGAGACTGAGTGGAGTTGTGTGTGTGTGCGTGTGGATTTTGCAGACATGGAAAAAAACAAAAGAATCATTATCATGTGACGATGGATGGATGGATGGCGTGAGGTGTGTGTGTGTGTGTGTGTGGAGGTGTCTGTCTGTGTGTTTGTGTATGTGCATGTCTATGTCTGTGTACAATTGTGTTTGTGTATGTGCATGTCCATGTGTGTGTGTGTGTGTCTGTGTCCATATGTGTGTGTGTGTGTGTGTGTGAGTGTCTATGTCCATGTGAGTGTGTGTGTGTGTGTGTCTGTGTCCATGTGAGTGTGTGTGTGTGTGTGACCTGTGTGCAGACAGACAGACACAGTGGAGTCAGGGGGTGGAGGGCACAGCGGCTGAGAGTTCAGATTAGTAACCGTACCTGCAGTCACCATCTTTTTTTTTTTTTTTTTTAAACGTCTCTCAACCCTCCTAACCTAACCGATCCACCCCCAAAAAACCACACCCATGTTCCTCTAGCCTGTGTGGGGTTGTATGTAAACAGATGGGAGAAAAAAATTATTGGTACAGAATACAGATGTGAATTTGGGCCACGGAAGAGAAAAAAAAAATAGTTTAGACTTTTTTTTTTTTTTTTTTTAAACATTATGCACTTTTGAGAAAAAATACATTTTCGACTTTATTCTCAAGGTGCATATTGAAGATTTTTTTTTAAATTCCCCCTCACATTTTTCTCTCCGTCTCCAGTGGCCCAAATACACTGCAGTACTTTTGGAGTATCTGAATATTTGCACCTGAACGCTTTAAGAGGTGGCTCTGAAAAGGTTGGATTGGGTTCATTTGTGGAACGTGCAAACATGTAACTTTGGACTATTTTCTGGCATTTGAAAAAAAGGTGCTCTGAGGAACTTTTAGTTTTTGTTAATTCTAGCGCCCCCCCCCCCCTTTGGACTAAAAGCAGTAGTGTTTTTACCACGCCAGCTGTTGTTCCTGGGTGAGCGTATATACCCATGACAAAGGCATTAAGAAAAACTATATAAAACCATAATTCTTTGCACTGATGGTCTCGTTTTGCTGTTACATGTAATTTATGATCATCAGAGGAAAAATTAGACTGTTTCAGAAATATTTAAAAGGTTCCTCGTAGCACCTTTAACAAACAAAAGGAGTAATACATTATTTAGAAAAATGTTGCCAGCACTTTTCAAACCCTATTTCTTTACCAGGGGAAAAGTATCTATACATTGAATATGTACGTTG
>NC_137225.1:25386397-25388897 GCF_949987685.1 Ammodytes marinus
TGAATATGTACGTTGACCATGTGGATGCTTTGAAGACACAAGCCCACTTCTTACTAGATTTTTCCCATATTTTTTAGCCTTATTTCATGGTGCTTGTGTCAAAGATTATTATAATTTTTTTTTTCCATACTTATTTCTTTATTATTTAAATTTTCGTCAAAACAATTAGGCAATTATGATTTTGGTCAAAGAAAGTACAATTTTTCCAAAATCAGTGTTGAACCTTCAAGCAAAATGTTTTTTATTGTTTCAGAGTCTTCTCCTAAAGCCAACAGGACACAGATTTGATACTTAAATTAAAGATTTTCAGTATTTCTCTATCAGTGGTGAGAGAGAGAGAGAGAGAGAGAGACAGAGACAGAGACAGAGAGAGAGAGACAGAGACAGAGAGAGAGAGAGAGAGGAAAGAGGGAGAGAGAGAGAGAGAGAGACAGAGACAGAGACAGAGAGAGAGAGAGAGAGAGAGAGAGAGAGAGAGAGAGAGAGAGAGAGAGAGAGAGAGAGAGAGACAGAGAGAGAGAGAGAGAGAGACAGACAGAAAGGAAAGAGGGAGAGAGACAGTGAGAGAGGGAGAGGTTGCGTTCCGAATCGCATACTCTTTCTTTTCTCTATTCTACATACTACATCCGACGATAAAAATAATCTAGTTAGGATGCAGTAGGCATACTATTGGGACATACTTTACTCTCTTATTTCATCATAACATTGCGCCTTGATCTTGCCTCTTGCTTTTATATCCGTCGCATCCCCGTTTGTTTTCATACGGAGGCTTCGTCGATGTGACGTCACTTCACGTGCGCACTGGATTGTGGGTCAGAATCGCCCAAATAGGATGCAGTTTTCAACACTAACAATCTTGGCCGCATGAAGTAGGACATCCGGGTACTTCTAACCATCCTAAATCTGGCCACCCTAAATCTTTTTTCTACCATACTATATAGTAGAAAGTATGCGATTCGGAACGCAACCTGAGACAGAGAGAGGGAGAAGCCTGGATCGTAGGGAGGAGAGAGAGAGAGAGAGTTTGGGCGATTTTGGTACAGTTGCCATTGTTTTTTTTTTTCTAAACCGGTTTATAATAATAAGTGCATTATCACCCTTTCATGACCTCATCCCCAGAATCAGTTTGACGTTTTTAAAGATTATCACATTGTAGAAACAGTTCTGACAGACTTTGTAATAATACCAGACAGACAGACGTCACAACTGAAAAAATGAGAGAAAAAAATAACCCCCCCCCTTCAAAAAAAATAAAAAAAATCAGATTACTAGTACTGTCCGTCAACCTTTTTTTTCTCTCCGAGCTTGTTGCTTTGCTTTGGGGCTGCATTGTTCCATTAGCAACCAGCTCCCGAAAAAGTCTTAGAAATCGCACATATAACATCACAACAACGCTTTCCATAACTCATCATATATAATCCAACCTTGTCCATCCCTCGTCCCCCTTTATCCGTAACAGATTTTTTTCCAAAAGTCCGCGTTTAGATTTAGATTTTTTTTTTTTAGATTTCGGAGGTAGAGTGGAATTGGTTAGGGGGAAGAGGGTTAGGAGCAATGGGGCAGCGTCACCAGCTCCCCATCCACCTCGAACTCTTCGGCACCGTCGGGCGAAAACAGATACGTCGGCGGTTTCCACGGAGATTCTTCCAGACACGAGGGGTAGAGCTTCCCCACGGCACAGCGGAAGTCCTTCCCCAAATCCCACAGCACGCGCTCGGACACGGGCTGCCGCAGGTACCAGTGGTCCAGCTCCGTGTCGTACTGGTAGATGGCGTATTTCGCGCGCTCGTTCATGTGTGTCTCGCGCATGAAAATACACAGCGAGTTGAGCAGGACCACGGCTCTCACGCACGGGTCGGAGTAGCGCTTGGCCGGGATGTTAGCCGCCAGCCGCCACTCGTTCTTGTTGACGTCGTATATCTCCACGGTGACAGAAGAGCCGTCGATGGTGCTGGTCGGCAGGCGGATCCCCGAGTTGCTGACGACGTGAAGGCCTCCGATGTAGAAGATCAAGTCTCCGAACGCGGCGGCGGAGGCGAAACAGCGGCTGGTTTTGCGCATGGCCATCTCCAGCCAGGTGTCGGCGCGGGGGAAGTAGCAGTACATGAGGTCGTGCGTCATCACGTAGATGCAGTCGCGCGCCACCACCGACGTGCTCCAGTTCCAGGCGCAGGGCAGCGGGCTCATCATGCTCCACTCGTCCTTCTCGCAGTCGTAGCGCTCCACCGTGCGTTTGTTGAGCTCGCCGCCGACGTTATCGCCGCCGATCGCGTAGATGAAGCCGTCGCAGTGCACGAGAGACGGCTTGATGCGCGCGCACAGCATGGGCGTCTTGGGCACCCAGGCGTTTTGCTGCGCGTCAAACCAGTAGAAGCTGTCCACGGAGCGGAACACAGCCTGCAGCTTGCCGCTCTTGCCGTGGTGATTCGTGATGGAGTTCTTCAGCGGGATCTGTCCGCCCGCGATAAAAACGTCGTTATCCGGCGTCACGAGGGTCCCG
>NC_137225.1:25391397-25431397 GCF_949987685.1 Ammodytes marinus
GAGGGCTGTAAAAACAGACACGGTTCAAGCTACCTGTAAGTGGCCGCTACTGGAATGCATTGAGCGAGTCCTTTGGAAAAACAAAAATCCAAACGTGGAATAGGTTCAAAATAAAAAAGGGGTCAGAAGTGGCATAAGTTGTTTTTCATCTATTTGTTTTCAACTGTATGTAACACAATAACAACCTGGCACTCTGCAATACCATAAAACCAAATAAAAAGATTCTGATTAAAAAATAAATAAAAGGGGGCGCCCTTAGCTCAGTTGGTAGGGCGTCCCCTCCCCCCCATGGGCCTCAGCCAGCAGCGGACCCGGGTTCGATTCCAGCCCGCGGTCGTTCTCTGCATGTCACTCCCCTCTCTGCCCCATTTCAACTCTGTCTCTACACTATCAATAAAGCATAAACATATCTTAAAAAAAATCAATTAAAAATAAATAAATAAAGGGTCAGAACATAGCTTAAAAAACAGATGAATACAAGTTCAAATCTAAAGATATTCAAGTCAGTATTACAAGAGATTAAATTATTTTTTAGAAGCAAGGACCCATATGTTTGGAGAATTTTTGGTAAAATAAAAAAAATAAAATAAATAATAAATAATTTGATAATAATCTAATTTCTGCAACTCATTCCAGCTCTGTAAAGCCACTTCACAGTTAAATGATACAAAGTTCTCTGTACTGTCTAATAAAGCTTGAAAATGCCCAAAACATTATAATAAAGAAAAAAGTTACAAGTTACAACACCGAACAGGTAAATCAAAGCATTCCCAACCCATCTACAAGTATTCAAAGAGCAGCATTGGACAGTAACCACTGGTTTAGATGGAGCACATAGCAGTTGCTGTTTTTTTAGTTTTTTCAAGATATTTTTTTGGCATTTTTATGCTTTATTGATAGTGTAGAGACAGAGTTGAAATGGGGCAGAGAGGGGAGTGACATGCAGAGAACGACCGCGGGCTGGAATCAAACCCGGGTCCGCTGCTGGCCGAGGCCCATGGGGGGGGGGGGGACGCCCTACCAACTGAGCAGTTGTTGTTGTTGTTACAGTCATCAGTGGTCTAATGCTAAGTGACACACACACACACACACACACACACACACACACACACACACACACACACACACACACACACACACACACACACACACACACACACACACACACACACACACACACACACACACACACACACACACACACACACACACACACACACACACACACACACACACACACACACACACAAACACACAAACACACACACAGCAGCACCTGTCTATTTAGCTAACTGTGTTTAGCTAACTGAGTTTGCTGCAGTCTTGGCAAGTGGCCTACACTTCCTTGTTGTTGTTTTTGTCTGATCTGTGAATGACTCTGGGTCTCTCTAACCTTTCCGACTAACAGCCATTTCTAACATGTTGTGTGGATAAAGTGAAGCAGTTATCTGGTGATTTTCATCCATTATGGTGCAATGTGCTCACTCACTACTGCAGTCATGTTTCTGTGCTTAAAGTGATTATGGAGAATGCGTGATGTAAAAAATCAGTGAATATCTCCTCACACTCCGCTACCTGTCTGTACTGTGTGTGCGCTGAAAAAAAAGTGGGTGTTAATACACAGCTTAGGCTCTGTAAACTGGTATGTAAACAAAAGGGGGCCACTGTAGCTAGCATATGTTTTTAACACTGATTTTTTCATTTTTTTTTCATTGGACACATATAGTCCTGACATGTAGTGGATCATGAGGAGATTCTGTATTCACTGATTTTGACAAAGTGATTTTGACTAAATGTGATTTTAACAATAAATATTCTCCAGGATCACTGATTTTAAATGGAGAATCAATAGACAGATAAGTCAATGACAAGTATAACTCTCTTGCCACTCTATTCTTTAATAATAATAACAATAATAATAATAATAATAATAATCAGCCCTGCCATGCTGTTTGTTTGTTATTCTTTAGGTGTGAGACTGTTCTTCACAACGGGGGCTAAACCTGCAGGGACGCATTACGCAACACTGCAGACAAACCCCTTCACCCCTCTCTCTCTCTCCCTCCCTCTCTCTGTTTCTCTCTCTCTCTCTCCCCCTCTTTCTGTTTCTCTCTCTCCCCCCCTCTGTTTCTCTCTCTCTATTTCTCCCTCTTTCTCTCTCTCTCTGTTTCTCTTTCACTCTCTCCCACCCCTTCTCCCTCTCTCCATCTCTATCCCTCTGTTTCTCTCTCTCTCTGTTTCTCCCTCTTTCTCTCTCTCTCTGTTTCTCTCTCCCTCCCTTCCTCTCTCTCTCTCTTTGTCTCTCTCTCTCTCTTTCACTCTCTCTTTTCCCAAGGCAAATCGTGCAAGACAGAGTGAGAAACCATTATTTCATAGTATTATAAATGTGTTTCAGGGTTCGACATAACGTATAGCCCGATGGCCCGGGGCCAGTAAAATCATATGCAGGGCAAGTTGATTGGCCAGTCACTGTCCCGCCCGGGCCAGTGGCTGGCCAATCACAGTTCAGTATGTAGACTACATCATGGTTCATTGAAATGCGCGTTCTGAGTCGTAATGAAAGCAGTGTTTATTTAAGACTCAATATAATAAACCTAATATAAAATATATTTTTTAATGAAAGGCCAGTGGACAACCGATGCGTGGGCGTTTTGACAGGCACCGTTGGCAGAGCTGCCTACCGTCCGCCTGCGAGTCGACAAATCAATCGACTTGCTTTGCCCCCTTTCTTTCTTCCCACAGCAGAGGTTGAGGTGCAGAAAATGATAACTGCGCTTTTCCTTTATCTGCCGCCGTAATGTTACAATATTTGCATCCAAGCCCCAATGGTAATACAAATGAGAGGCTTTATTTAAACGCTGTGAATGCGTCTCCGGTGATTGTGTCGGTTGTAGACAGAAACGAACGGAGGGACTCCGCTCACTGTACAGTTCCTATAGTCGCGCAGTTTGGCACTGTGTTTTCAGGCTCGAGACATTCAATCAGATCGCGGAAGTCTTTCCCATTGAAATCGCTAACGGGGAGAATATCCCCGGTTATTATTTTAGCCACAAACCACAGTTCATCTGCGCGGCGGCTCACTCGCTGCCGAGATCACACGGTGAAACGCTGCTGTGATCGGACGAAGGCATTGTGTGTTTCTAAGGTGATTTAATGTCATAGTCTTAGACGAGCGTTTAACTTATGCTGCATATTTTGCACTGCATTGTTTTTTATCAATAGTTTGAAAAAATGGTCCCACACCGGACTCTTAATGTGAAGCTGACACTTCATGGAGAAGTGACACTCCTGCAGCGCGCTCATGACCAGACGTGAACTCACATACACGGTGAAATCTCCCACTAAAAAAACGGCATAACCCCCTGATTTTCGGATTTCTATTCTATTTTTAAAGTCAACTTGAGCGAAAGTGGAAAACCGGTCATTCGGTCGACACATTCACATCCCTAATGCATATAGAGAAAGTAATAAAAACAGCCTACCACACCACAAAGAATGATCAGACCTTCATCTCTTATTTATTTTTTATGTTTGAACATGACTTCTGCAGGTGAACTATTCATTAAACTGCCCAAATTCAAGAATAAAAACAACCATCAAACTACTGGACTTTAAAATACTGGCCGACTCTTTCAACATACTTTCAGTTGTAGGCTTCTAATTCAATATGTTTGCCTGGTTTTATATTATGTGTATGAGCAATATCAACATTTCATATAATTAACTAAAAGAAAAATAACCAAATCTAAAGGGAATATCTATACTGTTACAGTATAGATATTCCCTTTAGATCTGGTTATCTTTCTTTATTTTTCTAATACAGGTATTATAATTATTGACACTAAATTATGAAGAAAAAAAAGTGTGTGCAGGGCCAGTGAAAATATACAAGGGGCCAGTAAAACTCGGATCCACTGGCCCGGCGGGCCAGTAGGGAAAAAAAGTTATGTTGAACCCTGTGTTTGTTATAATTCAAGATTAAGTCCAATATTTTATGTAAATGATTGTTTGCATTAGTGCGTCTTAAAATTGTAATTTGTGTGTGTGTGTGTGTATGTGTGTGAGAGTGTGTGTGTGTGTGTGTGTGTGAGTGAGTGAGTGAGTGAGTGAGAGAGTATGCGAGTGTGTGTGTGTTTCGTTTCTGTAATATGTGTAATACTTTGGCAATACCGTTTACCATAATAGTCAAGTAAATAAAGCTATTTGAATGAGTGAATGAGAGAGAGAGAGAGAGAGAGTGACAGAGAGAGAGAGAGAGAGAGAGATAGAGAGTGAGTGAGAGAGCGATAGAAAGAGAGAAAGAAAGAGTGAGTAAGTGAGAGAGAGAGAGAGTGACAGAGAGAGAGACTGTGACAGAGGGAGTGAGAGAGAGATAGTGACAGAGAGAGAGAGAGAGAGAGAGAGTGACAGAGAGAGAGAGAGATATATTAGTGACAGAGAGAGAGAGAGAGAGAGAGAGAGAGAGAGATAGTGACACATAGAGAGAGAGAGATATTAGTGACAGAGAGAGAGAGAGAGAGAGATAGAGAGTGAGACAGAGAGAGTGACAGAGACAGAGAGAGAGACAGAGAAAGAGAGATAGTGACAGAGAGAGAGAGATAGAGAGTGACAGAGAGAGAGATACAGAGAGAGAGACAGAGAGAGAGAGACAGAGAAAGAGAGATAGTGACACAGAGAGAGAGTGAGAGAGAGATAGTGACAGAGAGAGAGAGAGAGAGAGAGAGAGAGTGAGAGAGATAGTGACACAGAGAGAGAGAGAGAGAGAGAGAGAGAGAGAGTTAGTGACACAGAGAGAGAGAGTGAGAGAGAGAGAGAGATAGTGACACACAGAGAGAGAGAGAGAGAGAGAGAGAGAGAGAGAGAGAGAGAGAGAGAGTGAGTGAGAGATGATATGTGTAGCACTTTTTAGAGGAAGCTGTGTGACACCCCTGAACCCTGGAGGGGAAATGCTTTGCAAGTTCGCACCAGATAACGAGTGCGTGGGAAACAGTGTGTGTGTGTGTGTGTGTGTGTGTGTGTGTGTGTGTGTGTGTGTGTGTGTGTGTGTGTGTGTGTGTGTGTGTGTGTGTGTGTGTGTGTGTGTGTGTGTGTGTGTGTGTGTGTGTGTGTGTGTGTGTGTGTGTGTGTGTGTGTGTGTGTGTGTGTGTGTGTGTGTGTGTGTGTGTGTGTGTGTGTGTGTGTGTGTGTGTGTGTGTGAGAAACAGTGGGTGTTGCGGGGGCATCAAGTTGTCGGGACCTTTTCCAGGAATGCGTCATGTGGTAAAGAGTGTGTGAGAGTAAGAGAGAGAGAGTCTGTGTGAGTGAGAGAGTGAGTGTAAGAGAGAGAGAGAGTCTGTGTGAGTGAGAGAGTGAGTGTAAGAGAGAGAGTCTGTGTGTGTGTGAGTGTAAAAGAGAGAGAGAGAGAGAGAGAGAGTCTGTGTGAGTGAGAGAGTGAGTGTAAGAGAGAGAGAGAGAGTGTGTGTGTGAGTGAGAGAGTGAGTGTAAGAGAGAGAGAGAGTGTGTGAGTGTAAGAGAGAGAGAGTCTGTGTGTGTGAGTGTAAAAGAGAGAGAGAGAGCGAGAGAGAGAGAGCGAGAGAGAGAGAGAGAGTGTGTGTGAGTGTGTGAGTGAGATACTCTCAGATCCGTTTCAGGAAGCCATCTAATGTGGAAATAAATCCCATATGATCTAATATGTGTCAGTTCGACTGGATTTAAAAGGTGAAGTAAGAGATTTATTTACGTTAATATAAGTGTTAAATCGCTCTTTATTCATACAGTGATCACTTACATAATGTGCGCGTTTCATAAAGCCGATCTCTCATGTAATCGGCAAATAAACATTTCGGGGATCCCGAAACTGATATCCAATCACAAGAGAGAACGCTACAAACCGACACCCGTCTCACTGCCGGTGCACGCCAGAGCGACAGATGGGTGAATGTTTATGCGCCTACCATGGCGGAGCAGGTAAAATTCTTTCCCAATGTCTGTTTTGATGGTTTTTAATCATGTTTTATCACACTTATGGATCTGAGATGATGCTAGATAACTCGCTGCTTGAAGACCGCAGTGCATTAATGTGGTGACGTGGGGACGAGCGAGGGGACCGCTAACTGCAGTCACTGACAGGAAGTTAGCTAAACTGACCATTCCGCTTACAGCACCTTTAAATGAATGTTCAAGTTTACAATCTGTTGCTACACACTTCTGCCCAGTTGGTGGTGTGAAACTGCTGAATAAATAAAATAAAAATAAAAATAAAAATAAAAATAAAAATAAAAATAAAAATAAAAATAAAAATAAAAATAAAAATAAAAATAAAAATAAAAATAAAAATAAAAATAAAAATAAAAATAAAAATAAAAATAAAAATAAAAATAAAAATAAAAATAAAAATAAAATGGCATTTACTAGGGGATGCTAAATATTGTCATTTAAAAAGCTTTTAAAAAGGTCTGTACATTGTGTATGCATCGTTATGCACAATTCTGTTTTTTTTCTTCAGTTACATATATCCGTTTTTTTTCTACTGCGTGTTTACGTCGACTTTTAAAAGCGAGCCGAATCCGATACCTGTGTGTTTCCACTAGTTTAACACACAGTGGATGGCTGGGCATAGCATACAGAAGGCAGTGAGTGTAGATACTAAATCCAGTCTTATTCAGGAGGGTTGAAATCAAATCAAAATCAAATCAGTTTTATTTGTATAGCCCAAAATCACTAATACATTTGTCTCAGTGGGCTTTACATTTCATACAATATGATACAATATGACACCCTGCCCTTACACCCTTAGCTCGGCTGAGAAAAAACTCCCAGTAAAAACCCTTTACCGGGATAAAAACAAAATGTTTTGCAGCGTTGGCTCCTGTCATGTACAGATGGAGTCTTCTCAGGCTGCTGCAGTGCACACTTCATTATGCAACGCTGTGCACAGAGAGGCCTCTGCACCAGTACAGGGCAGAGGGGCATTCATTTAGGCTGGGTTGGAAAAGCTCTACTAACGTCCTCCCTCCTACATACTCAACATGTTTATACTACATACTAAAAGCCATACTAACATCCTCCCTTCTACATACTCAACATGTATATACTATATACTAAAAGCCCTACTAACGTCCTCCCTCCTACATACTCAACATGTTTATACTATATACTAAAAGCCCTACTAACGTCCTCCCTCCTACATACTCAACATGTATATATACTAAAAGTCCTACTAACGTCCTCCCTCCTACATACTCAACATGTATTATATACTAAAAGCCCTACTAACGTCCTCCCTCCTACAAACTCAACATGTATATACTATATACTAAAAGCCCTACTAACGTCCTCCCTCCTACATACTCAACATGTATTATATACTAAAAGCCCTACTAACGTCCTCCCTCCTACAAACTCAACATGTATATACTATATACTAAAAGCCATACTAACATCCTCCCTTCTACATACTCAACATGTATATACTATATACTAAAAGCCCTACTAACGTCCTCCCTCCTACATACTCAACATGTTTATACTATACTAAAAGCCCTACTAACGTCCTCCCTCCTACATACTCAACATGTATATACTACATACTGTCTACTTAACCATCGATTGTGTATGTGAGGTTCGTCGGAAAGTTTACACTGAAGTATACAGAAGCAATAAAGAATATAAAAAAAACGTGTCGTTTGAAAAGACGCAAAGCATTGTGGGGCGGTTGAGTAGTAAAAGTATCCTATCGATCCATACACAAAATCTTCCCGGAAGTAAGTACTCATCTGGGCATTTCTCACCTACACAAACTTGCACACACGACCACAACATACTCAAATTGACGTCAAAATTAGTATGAGTAGGACGTTAGAAGGGCTTTTAGTATGAGTAGGACGTTAATACACAACCTAAGCTCTGTAAACTGATATGTAAACAAAGGGGCCCATCGTAGCTAGCAACTCTTCAAAGCACTTTGTAAAGCCCCTATCTCACTGGGCTGCGACAGTGTGCGACAAGTTGGAGACACAAAATTGCGAGAAAATATGCGAATTAGCGACAATTTTCACTTGCAGTCTCACTGAGTTGGTTCCTCACAACACGTTTGCGAATGTCCTGCCCAACACTTGCCGGGAGGTCGCATTTATGTCTCGCGAACGTCTGGCGAGCGTCGCACGAACGGAATGTCAGTCTAATTTTTGTCTCAAATCAGTCACAATTTAGTTTTATATGTCGCCAAACCCTCGCAAAGTTCTCAAATTTCTTGCACTTTCTGACTCGCGGAAACTAAATTGAGAAGGGTTTGCAGCGCGTTTGAGACACATGCGACCACTCTGAGACTATTTTGAGACTAGATATGTCGCACACTTTTTTTTGAACGTGTTCAAAATTCAAGCGACAGGACTGTGCGGCTCTGCGACTCATGCGAGGAAATTGAGACCTCCGGGAACGTTTGGAGACAGTTTAGAGGCTCGTTTGCGAATGCAGTCTCCAACTTGTCGCAAACAGTCGCAGCCCAGTGAGATACGGGCTTAAGCGTTGTTTTGGAAAGGTGCAATATCAAAGTAACATTTATTATTATCATAATATCGGAGATGGAATAACTGGTGCAGAGGGCAAGCCGTGAAGGAAACCCCATCCACTAGTCAAATCAAATCAGTTTTATTTGTATAGCCCAAAATCACAAATACATTTGTCTCAGTGGGCTTTACATTCCAATATGATACAATATGACACCCTGCCCTTACACCCTTAGCTCGGCTGAGAAAAAACTCCCAGTAAAAACCCCTATACTGGGATAAAAAAAAAATTTTAAGAAATCTCAGGGAGAGTCGACAGAGTAAGGGATCCCTCTCCCAGGACGGACATGCTGCAATAGATGTCATAAGTAGAGAAAATCACAAAGGAATTTGATCATTGACCAGGTGATTACATGGTAATACTAAAGTAAAGTGTGGATGAATAACTAGTGTTCCATTGTGTATATAAAGAGTGTGAGGCACCGTCTCTATGGTGACGTGCATTATTCATTGTAACTGTAGTAGGGGAGCACCTACAGACATAACAACAACCACACGTTTCATTATGACATCGTAACACACACCTCATCACCATCAGACCAACAGGAATAATCTCTGTCCACACACACACACACACACACACACACACACACACACACACACACACACACACACACACACACACACACACACACACACACACACACACACACACACACACACACACACACACACACACACACACACACACACACACACACACACACACACACACACACACACACACACACACACACACACACACACACACACACACAAAGCTGCATTATTTAGTGAAACTGTAGACACACAAGGAGCAAAGCGTGCTAACAATCAGGTTCTATCGACCCCCCATGAGGAATTCTGAGTAATTACAACAACACTGTCAGTGCATCTACAAGACCATCTTCTGACAGGGGTGCGGAGATATTCACTGATTGACAACAAGCATTCTCCAGAATCACTCAACTTTGTGTCAACTCATTTACGCACTACAGCTTTAATAACAGAAAACCCCAAACACACAAGACAAGTTCCATACATAACAACTTAGCTCACCTGAGATAGGAGCTACATGTAGCTAGCACCATCTTGTGACATCCCCCCCCACCTTTAATCAACTATGTGTCAACTCATTTACGCACTATAGCTTTAATAACAGAATCTCTCCCCCACCCCTCAAACATAGACAAAACAAAATATACAAGACCTTATCTCACCTGAAATAGGAGCTACACGTTATGTTTTCAGAACCCTCTTGTGACATGAGTGAGGAGATATTCACCGATTTTGACAACAAGCATTCTCCAGAATCACTCCACCTTTTACAACTCCTTGTCAACTAATTTACACACTACAGCTTTAATAACAGAAATCCTCCCCAACCCCCCAAACATATACAACATGACGTCACTTCACGTGCGCACTGGATTGTGGGTCAGAATCGCCCAAATAGGATGCAGTTTTCAACACTAACAATCTTGGCCGCATGAAGTAGGACATCCGGGTACTTCTAACCATCCTAAATCTGGCCACAAGAATCGGGACATCCTAAATCTTTTTTCTACCAAACTATATAGTAGAAAGTACGCGATTGATTCACGCACTATAGCTTTAATAACAGAATTCCCCCCCCCCCACCCCAAGACCTTAGCTCACCTGAAATAGGAGCTGCATGTAGCCAAGACCATCTTGTGACAGGGGATATTCACTGATTCACAAGCATTCTCCACCTTTAATCAACTTTGTGTCAACTCATTTACGCACTACAGCTTTAATAAGAACTTATCTCACCTGAAATAGGAGCTGCATGTGGCCAAGACCATCTTGTGACAGGGGATATTCACTGATTCACAAGCATTCTCCACCTTTAATCAACTTTGTGTCAACTAATTTACACAATATAGCTTTAATAACAGAACCCCCACCCCCCAAACATAGACAAAACAAAATATACAAGAACTTAGCTCACCTGAAATAGGAGCTGCATGTTTTCAGGACCCTCGTGACATCCCCCCCCCACCTTTAATCAACTATGTATCAACTCATTTACGCACTACAGCTTTAATAAGAACTTATCTCACCTGAAATAGGAGCTGCATGTGGCCAGCACCATCTTGTGACAGGGGAACTCGTTGTCTTCGACCAGTAGAACCACGTCGGTCAGCAGCTTCTGTTCGTAGAAGAACTTGAGCTGCTCCAGCAGAGAGACCGCGTAGTCCGTGTTCACAGGCCTGCGCTCACCAACGTCCGACATGGTTGTTGCATCCCATGAATCGCGCCCCAGTTTTGAACGTGTCGCGTGCTAAAAAGGCCGGCGAAAAACCGGGCTCAAGCCAAATTAAGGAGAAAAAAATTATTATATATATATTTTTTTTTGTAAGAGAGAGAGGAGGGAAGCGGGGTAAAGAGAGGGGGAGGGGAGGTTTTAACTGTGACACATCCACTGGTTTTATCAGTGGAGGTCTTCAACTCCTATGTGGGGAAAAAATAAAATAAATAAAAAATGTTTGGGGTTTTTTTCGAACTGGAGGCGTAAACTGAAAGATGAGAAGGTTTTTTTTTTTCGCGGTGATGTTGTTTTTGTTGTCGTGGCTACGGTGTCACCGAGTCAGGGGTCCCCGGATACGAAGAGATTGGTTCCTCTCTCATGCAGCGGAGGTAGAGAGAGAGAGAGAGCGAGAGAGAGAGAGAGAGAACGCAGCTACTGAAGAGACACCGTCTGCTACATGTGCGCTAGTCTGAAACAGAGAAGAAAAAAGACAAAAATTCCAGGTAAATTTTGAGATTTTTTGGGGATATTTTGCTTCCATAACATGTCTTGTTCTATACTACTATGTGAATATACGGTGAACAATGTATATTCAGGTGTTTATTTGACTAAACCTTGTGTGTTTGTGTCTGTATATTTCTCCTACACAACCATCTTTAATGGACATTATTTCGACATTACTTCCCCCCCCCACACTATTCTGAATCAGAACAAAAAATCTCAACTTCTAAAAGCACTTACATCAACTAAACTTTCCATAATAATTTTTTTTTTTTTTTTTAACCTTTATTTATACAGGTAAATCCCATTGAGACCGAAGACTCTTTTGCAAGGGAGACCCGTTTTCCTTTCCCACGTTACCATTCACACACACATTCATACACCGATAGCAGCAGGCTAACTATCGACATTCACAAGAGGCAAGGTGGGTGAAGTGTCTTGCCCAAGGACACAACAACCATGACACAGGTGGCAGGGCGGGGATCGAACCTCCAACCCTTTGATCATCAGCCGACCCGCTCTACCACCTGAGCCACAGTCGCCCCATCTGGTCAATGATCAAATTCCTTCGTGATTTTCTCTACTTATGACATCTATTGCAGTATGTCCGTCCTGGGAGAGGGATCCCTTACTCTGTCGACTCTCCCTGAGATTTCTTCAATTTTAAAAAAAAATCCCGGTAAAGGGTTTTTTACTGGGAGTTTTTTCTCAGCCGAGCTAAGGGTGTAAGGGCAGGGTGTCATATTGTATCATATTGTATGAAATGTAAAGCCCACTGAGACAAACGTATTTGTGATTTTGGGCTATACAAATAAAACTGATTTGATTTGATGTAGATGTTTGGTATTTAAAGATATGCAGATGTACACACACATAATTAGTTATATATTGCAGAGTGGGCCTACTGTCTCTATCGGGTTACACACATTTGTCTGCACTCTTTTCCTATATGACTTCGGGACTTTTTGTCAGGTTAAAATAAAAATGTGGGGGGCGCCCTTAGCTCAGTTGGTAGGGCGTCCCCCCCATGGGCCTCGGCCAGCAGCGGACCCGGGTTCAATTCCAGCCCGCGGTCGTTCTCTGCATGTCACTCCCCTCAAAAAAAATGTGAACTCTGGCTTTATCCAACATGTAGATAAGTACTGGTTGCGTTCCGAATCGCATACTCTTTCTTTTTTCTATTCTACATACTACATCCGACGATAAAAATAATCTAGTTAGGATGCAGTAGGCATACTATTGGGACATACTTTACTCTCTTATTTCATCATAACATTGCGCCTTGATCTTGCCTCTTGCTTTTATATCCGTCGCATCCCCGTTTGTTTTCATATGGAGGCTTCGTCGATGTGACGTCACTTCACGTGCGCAATGGATTGTGGGTCAGAATCGCCCAAATAGGATGCAGTTTTCAACACTAACAATCTTGGCCGCATGAAGTAGGACATCCGGGTACTTCTAACCATCCTAAATCTGGCCACAAGAATCGGGACATCCTAAATCTTTTTTCTACCAAACTATATAGTAGAAAGTATGCGATTCGGAACGCAACCACTGTCTCTACTGGGTTACACATGAGGCTAGTATTACGAACTATGAAAATAAAATCCCGTGAATGAAATGGACCAGCTGACATAAGGAAGAAACCTGTGGTGAAGTTGGTCAGATATTAATAGGCCATGAGTAAAATAGCCATCGTAACGTTTCCATCTCTCACACTCACACACACACACACACACACACACACACACACACACACACACACACACACACACACACACACACACACACACACACACACACACACACACACACACACACACACACACACACACACACACACACACACACACACACACACACACACACACACACACACACACACACACACACACAACCACCAATGATTGATACTACTACTTCTGTGTGGAGATAGTTCGAAATATATATGGTGAATTCGGATTGAGAAATGCTATGCTAATAAAATGCTAATTATTATGTTGTTGTTGTTGTTGTAAAGCCTGGCGACGCGCACAAACCAGGATTATTGGATGCCGTGTGAATAACTGAGGTCAGCCCGGAATGATGCTACATCCATATTATTTACTATCTAATGTGTAGGCTACAGCCCGTTGAGGCATCATTAGTAGTGTGAATGTGGACTATAATAATAATGATAATAATAATAATAATAATAATAATAATAATAATAATAATAATCGTAACCATCAAGCTATCCAACCATTGATTCTTTGTCTTTTACTAAAATAACGTTATCTAAAATGTATGAAAAAAAATAATATAGTTATTTCAATTTTTAAATAATTCACATTACATATAATTTATTTGCTATTAAAATTATACAGCTTCCGGGCGGGGATGAATATAGGAATAATCCATACATCTATCTATCTATCTATCTATCTATCTATCTATCTATCTATCTATCTATCTATCTATCTATCTATCTATCTATCTATCTGTCTGTCCATCTATCTATCCAGAAATAACGTAACAGTGTTGATGCTTTAATATGGCATTGGTCGATGTATTTATCAAGGTGTCGACAGATTAGCTAAAAGGTCCCAAAGGGTTTTCGGCACCGACAGTTGTCAACATGATACACACATCTTTTTTAACCTCTTGTTGAGCTAGCTAGCCCTTTTTTTTTTTTTTTTTTTTAGCACAGTCAAGCTAACGTTAGCTATACCTACCACATTTCAAAATCTGACATAAGCGCAAATAAAAACGACACTGGGTAATATTAAGTCACTAGTTTGGGCTTCTAGCGGATATGTAGCGATGGGGGTTGTCATGGTGTTTGGTTTTCAATGTGATGTAGGTGCAGTTCGCCGATATGTAAATGCTAGTTTTTTTAACGCTTCCAGTTTTTTTTTGTGTGTGACTTGCCTGATGCTAGGCTAGCTCCGTTAGCACCAAAACAAACCTTGTCTGCCTGGAAAACATGGCAGATTAACATTAGACACACAGGCCTGGTGCAAAAACAGGAAATATATCATTGTTGTAAGGCAACAAAACAACCCTTAAACCATGGTTTGTTCCAAATAACACGTTAAAATCCCTGCAGGGCGATCATGCTGCTAGCACACACAAACACACACGGCTAGGCTAACTCGTTAAAAGAGCCATTTTTGTAAGTAAACCATGGCAACAACATCAAAAATACAGCTTATTTTTTCCTCACAGAAAGAAGTGTAGGTAGAGTCCACGCGCAGACCAGTCTCGATGGCGTTTCCCCGTCAACAGAAAGTGCCAAGTAAGCTCTCGCAGGCCGAGTTTAGACATTAAAGTGTTGTAGAAGCAGCCAGACAGCGGAACATAAGCGCCTGAAAGAGCAGAGGCCAAATGAGGATACTGCGCATGCGCCTAAACATAGCCAGACAAACAGCGACATCTGCTGGACGAACTGAGACATTTTTCATTTTTCATTTAACTTTTATTTATCCTCCAGAGACCAATTGAGGGGTGACCCTCATTTACAATGACGTCGAGTTCAAAACAAATTCAAAGGAAAAACAACAATACATACACAATATTCAATGCAAATACATCAAATACACAACAACAGATGAAGAGAAAAACAATTGAAACATGTACACAGTGGTGAAGAGTGGCAGCAATTAAAATTAAATGGGTGAAAGTACAATATAGCCTAATTAAAACAGTTACAGGTAGAGTTTGGCAGATTTGGATGGCGATGGTCCATGGATAATTGCCAAACAACACTCATTTGTCCGCTGTGCCCTGAAGGCATCACCTCAGCGCTGCAGGTGTTTCCTATATGATTAACGAGCGGAGAGATTTGGGCTTTTTGTTAGTAGGACGCGATGTGGTCCCGCGAGTGAAGCGTTTATACTTTTATCAACGATTTAACTTTAAAAACTTTGATTCTTAGTAACCGGGGGGATGTTTGTTTAATTGTTTTTTCATCCTTCTGCGGTATTTTAGTTTTGACGGGTTGAGCAAGCAAGCGACAGAAAAATGGACGGTAAAATATCTCTCTTGTAATGTGTGTGTGTGTGTGTGTGTGTGTGTGTGTGTGTGTGTGTGTGTGTGTGTGTGTGTGTGTGTGTGTGTGTGTGTGTGTGTGTGTGTGTGTGTGTGTGTGTGTGTGTGTGTGTGTGTGTGTGTGTGTGTGTGTGTGTGTGTGTGTGTGTGTGTTTTTTAGCAATGTAAACTTATAATTTTTTTTGATTAACTTCGATAATAGGTGATTATACAGAATCTTTGCGTCACTTTGTTTTGCGCGATGTGGGGACACTTTTTTCAGATACATTTTTTGGCTTCAAAGACATTTTTCCCTCATTTTCGCGACTTCAAAACAATAAAAAATAACATAAAAAGTATAGGCCTACTTTATACAGCATGTTAATGTTAACGACCAACTTGTATTACACCTACAGCTTTACATAAACCTGCAGTGTAGAATTTTGGGTTTTATTTCCTATCAGATTTTGTAGAAAGTAATTATAATATCCATAAGTACATTTAATTTAGTGCATAATAGCTGAAATTAATTTTTTTTATTATAATTTTTTCCCTTAGAAAGGGTCTCATATATGTCCATATTTCTGCATATTTTGGACCAAGGCCTAGTGCCGCCATCTTGAAAGTGTCATAGTTGGAATGTCATCAGGTGCATTGTTTAAAATTTTGAATTGTTCTTGTCCTTGAAGGCCACTGTAGCTTCTGTTATTATTCAAAAGGGGTGTGGTTACCCAGGGAGCTTTGCATTCTAGAACTTTGTAGAACTTACTTGATGATGTCATATTACACACTGCACCTTTAAAAAATAATATTTGTTGGATTAGATTAAATTTCATAGTCATTGCACCAGCAGCAGCACAACGAAACGCACTTCAGCATCGAACCAGTATAGTGCAATCATTGAGAAAGTGCTTTCCCTTATAGCAGCGTTATAAAAAATAATACATAAGACACAGAATGCAGTTGATCATCATCACAGTTAAAATATTCAGTCCATTATTACAGTAAATAGTCCTGCTATTTGTAACACTAGTTCTGCTTATTCAAATAGACCTTGTAGATGCAGAGAAATAGGCCTATATCTCTGCTCTCTCTTTCTCTCTCTCTCTCTCTGTCTCTCTTTCTCTATTTCGCTCTCTCTCGCTCTCTGTCTGTGTGTAAGTCTCTCTCTCTGTCTGTCTGTCTGTCTATCTGTCTCTGTCTGTCTGTCTGTCTGTCTGTCTGTCTGTCTGTCTGTCTGTCTGTCTGTCTGTCTGTGTGTGCGCGCGTTAAACCATATATCTATTTGTAACACTAGTTCTACTCCCGGCAGAGGCAGGCAAAGCGCACACGTTTGGGAACGGGCACCAGACGACGCCCCACCCCAGACCTTTCTTCTACGTCCAGCCCGCGACGCATCAGCCCCCACCATACTACGGGCTCTACCAGCAGCAACCCTGGCAGATGACCAACCCGTACGGACACTACGGCATGCCTGGAGGTACCAAGACATTAAATTAAATGTTCCTTTAGCCTGCCCCATGTTATGTTTACCCATTGTTTGGCCTGAAATCCAGTGTTGAATCTGTGTGTTACATTGTCTTTGCATTGTTGGGGAATAGTTTTTTTTCCTAGCAGATTTTGTAGAAAGTAATTATAATATTTAATTTAGTGCATAATAGCTGAACATTTTTTTTTAAATTTTTTTTTTCCCCTTAGAAAGGGTCTCGTATATGTCCATATTTCTGCATATTTTGGACCAAGGCCTAGTGCTGCCATCTTGAAAGTGTCATAGTTGGAATGTCATCAGGTGCATTGTTTATAATTTAGAATTGTTCTTGTCCTTGAAGGCCACTGTAGCTTCTGTTATTATTCGAAAGGGGTGGACGCTGCCAGTTTGTAAACGCTGCCATACTGAGAAATACAGAGAGTTTTGTGGAGCTGATAATAGGCTTAAACAACTTTGTGTCGACTCGTTTTGCGATGGCTTGAGTGCGACTGACATTCATTTCAATTACAAAGTTACGCACTACAGCTTTAACTACATTTCACAGTAGTGGCTTGCTTGTAGTTCAAGTGATTACATTTGTTAAATCTCACTGAGTAATACAATTTCTGTTCATATTTCCCCAGGTTTTAGCTATAACCGTCCGTGCATGCCTCCGTACCAGTACATGCAGTATCCCGGGTACGGTTACCCCCCCGCCCCGCTGTACCCCATGGACTACAGGCGCATGTTCGAGCCTCGCTTCCACACTCCTGCCTGGAATGAAATGCCACGCCACCACTATCAACCTGTAAGCACGATAACATTACATATATCTTTGTTTATTTATTATTTTAAAGTAGCTATGAGGATTTTTTTAAATATTTCTGAAAGTCTAATTTTTTCTCTGATAATCATAACAGCAAACAAGACTAGCAACCTGTGAGGACAGACAAAATTACATATATCTTTGTTTATTTATTATTTTAAAGTAGCTATGAGGAATTTTTAAATATTACTGAAACATGCACATTAACAATTACAGCAGCAGTCATTGGCAATCCTATACTGAAGTCCGACTTCTCAACAATGCAATATAGAAGAAGAAACTGTAGCCTTTAACAGAAACACGCAAGTGAAGAGAGCAACACCTGAGAAGTGTACAAACTCTTTTCTCTAAACTGCCACAGGTCTTCTGTCCAAATCAGGTTTATCTAATTATTCTAAAAGTTTTAAATACAAAGTGTAACGTTACCTTTTGAATTCATTGTTCCTTTAGTACTTAATCTTATTTTATTCTGGCTGTTTTGTGTGTTTTATGTACTTTATCTAATTAATTTAAAGGTGCAGTGTGTAATATGACATCATCAAGAAAGTTCTACAAAGTTCTAGAATGCAACGCTCCCTGGGTAACCCCACCCCTTTCGAATAATAACAGAAGCTACAGTGGCCTTCAAGGACAAGAACAATTCAAAATTTCAAACAATGCACCTGATGACATTCCAACTATGACACTTCCAAAATGGCGGTGACAAGGCCTTGGTCCAAAGTATGGAGAAATATGGTCATATATGAGACCCTTTCTAAGGGAAAAAATAATCATTCTAAAAAAAAAAATTCAGCTATTATGCACTAAATTAAACGTACTTATGGATATTATAATTATTTTCTACAAAATCTGCTAGGAAATAAAACCCAAAATTCTACACACTGCAGATTTAAATTAATATATATATTAATCTCTATCCTATTTTATTTCAGTTTTCTCTGCTCATTATGTTTTCCTTGTGAATGATTTTATTGTGTATACTCGTCGTCACTGTAAACGCGGGAAACCTCAGTGTCTTTCGAGTGAAAATAAAGGTGATTGATTGATTGATTGATTGATTGATTGACATATCATCCACAGCAGCAGCAGCAGCCTCCTTACGGTAACGTGCGCAGAGAGACGGCTTGTTCAGAAGTCCAAACCGACCCCAGCGACGCCATCACCAAACTCATCGAGTGTCTGGATAAAATCCGAGCCAGTGAAATGCAGGGAGCGGACCGAGAGAGAGACCTCGATTCTGGGGCCGCTTCCCAATCCTCTGGAATGTTCTCGCCCATAGAGGCTAACCGCTGCGAAGAGCACAGTCGCGTACTGCCATCGGCGCCCGAATTAAGCCATCTGGAGTCGCCTACCGTGATTTTTAGTGACTCCACCGCTGCGGTTTACGACGGCGAAACCAGCCAGAGAAGTTTAGATGTCCTCAGTGCAAGGGATATCTGGTCTGGGGCTTTGGAAGAAGAGCTGCCTCTAGATAGCTCTTCCGTTCACGAAGATGATCCAGAAATCGAGCAGTCATCATCCTCAGAAGCAGCAGCAGCAGCAATAAACAAACACTTTCTAGCTCTTGATATCGAGAGAGCCGAGGTCGCGGATATCCAATCAGATGTCCCGTCGATCGACCAAAGTGTTCCCAAGAAATGTGAGGCTGCTCCTGAAGAGAGTCTCGTTAAGCAAATGGTGGAGCCCATCCTGCCGTCAAAACTATCGCGTGAGCAAGCGTTTAAAGATTCTGCGGTTATCGACAACAGCTCGTCCAAGGCAGAACTACCAGAGCAATCCGATCATCAAAGCCACCACTTCAAGATCCTTAAACTGCCTTTCGAGAGCGTTTTGTCCACTGGGGATGCCGCAGCGGGCCGCATGTCATCACCGAATGCGCCGTACTACTACAACTACCTGTCCATGCACACCACACACGAGCGTATGAGCGTTTTGAGTCCCTCGCTGGATGAGCTGTCCTCCAGAGACGAGATGTTTTCCACGGATATAGACGACGCGGAGCTTTTCCCCAAACATGTTTACGCTGGACGGAAGCTCGCGGGGGTCGGCGGCGGATCTCAACAGGTAGGGCGCCTCGATTTACGGTGAAAAAATATTTATTATTTTGATTTTAAAGGTGCTACGAGGAACTTTTTAAATATTTTTGGAACGGTCTCATTTTCCCCCTGATGATCTTAAATGACATGTAACAGCATATGAGACCATCAGTGATAAGAATGCTGTTTATATATAGTTTTTCTTAATGCCTTTGTTCAGGTACGAGTCGCTTACCCAAGAATAGCGGCTGGTGTAGTAAAAATTGTCCTAAGGGGGGCGCTAGAATTAACACAAAATGAAAGTTCCTTGGAGCAGCTTTTTAAATATTGATTATTTGACACGATAATTAAATTTACTTTGGAAACGTTCGTTAAGTAACTTTTTAAATAATTGGAAAGTAATTTTACAGTTTCATTGAAATTAAATTCAGTTCAACTGTAAAATAAAAACATAGCCTGGCTCAAAGGCTCGACTTGACTTAAAAACATAAACTAACCTGGTTGAATAATGGAGCGACTGTGGCTCAGTTGGTAGAGCGGGTCGGCCGATGATCAAAGGGTTGGAGGTTCGATCCCCGCCCTGCCACCTGTGTCGTAGTTGTTGTGTCCTTGGGCAAGACACGTCACCCACCTTGCCTCGTGTGAATGTCGATAGCTAGCCTGCTGCTATCGGTGTATGCATGTGTGTGTGTGAATGGTAACGTGGGAAAGGAAAACAGATCTCCCTTGAAAAAGAGTCTTCGGTCTCAATGGGATTTACCTGTGGAAATAAAGGTTAAGAAGAAGAAGATAAATAAAATTATAATGTAAAGTCTATTTTCAGAATTCTCAAAGTCGAAATTCTAACTGTGATTGCCTCATTATTGAGCCATGTTTTGAATCTGGCAGACCTACATTAAGCCACTTAAATACGCTTTAAGAAATTGGGTGACATGTCATGAAAGGTTTTTGAAAATGTGTTGGAACCCTTGTGATTATAATTCCAATGAATTTCACAACCCCTATTTCCACAGGCGTCCGAAGAGGTTGAAGACATTTGGCTTGCCGGTTCCAATAAGTTCATGTGTGCGTGCTGTGGTAAAAGCCTGGCCAAAGGAACACCCCGGAGCAAAGGCCAGGGCTCCAAAATATACAGGTGATACTCATATTATTAGAATATCATGGAAAATGAATTGGAATTGAGGCGAGAATTCATGCAAAAGGAAAGGGGCACAAACCAAGTACTGAGTACATATGGATGATTATACTTTATACAGGGCCGACATTTCTGTGTTTAAAATCCCTTTTTTTTTATTGACTTTTATGTAATATTAAAATGTTCTGAGATTTTGAATTTGGGGTTTTCATAAGCTGTAAGCCATAATAATCAAAATTATAACAAATAAAGGCTTGAAATATCTCACTTTGCATGTAATGAGTCTGTATAATATTTTAGTTTCACCTTTTTAAGTTGAATTACTGAAATAAATGAACTTTTGCACGATATTCTAATTTTTCGAGTTTCACCTGTACAGAGAAGAGGCAGGAGACTCGGATGAAGAGGGCAGGTATGGAAGAGCGTGTGAACAGCCAGTAAGAGTGGTTGTAAGGAAGCATACCGCCCCGAGAAAGACGCACACGGTACCCACAAGACATGCCCCTAAACCCTGGTACAAAAGAGGCCAATACACGGAGCCACTGGAGCTAGGGGAAAGTGGTGGTGTGTGTAAGAAGGACAACACTGATGGAGACATGGCAGAGATGACTGGCAGTGAGACGCAGTGCAGAACGAGTGAAGGTAAGTTCCTTTTGCTCTGATAAAGTCACATTTATTTCTATAGCACATTTAAAAAACAACATCAGTTGACCAAAGTGCTGTACGAGAGACAATACAAAACAACATGTAAGAATAGAATAGAATATAGAATAGAATATATTTATTGCCATTTGCATAGGTACAAGTACAAGTGCATTGGGATTCTTGTGCGAATCTCCCTGAGTCAGCTTCAATACAAACAATAAATAGCATTATAACAGGAAAATTCAAAAAATGAAAATAAGAAGAATCGTAGAAAAGTAGAAAATAAGAATAAGTAACAGCTAAGTACCCTGTACAGAGGCTATTCTATCTTAAAACAAGATATAATACAATAGAATAAAAATAAATAACAAATAAATAACAAAGGGGAGCACTGTACAATAAGATGAGACCATGCTTGAGGGGAAAAGAAGGGAGGAGTGTCAAAGTCTCAACTTGTGTTAAAGGCCAATGCAACAAAAGTGAGTCTACAGCAACGTTTTCAACTGGTCAACTTTATAGGTGCGTTCAGTGGAATTCATGTTATAGTTTGTGTTTTGACGGGCATTTTTTTATTTTTTCCAAGTGTTATGTATGATTCTGTAAGAGATGTATGAATCTGTGGGGCGACTGTGGCTCAGGTGGTAGAGCGGGTCGGCTGATGATCAAAGGGTTGGAGGTTCGATCCCCGCCCTGCCACCTGTGTCATAGTTGTTGTGTCCTTGGGCAAGGCACTTCACCCACCTTGCCTCGTGTGAATGTCGATAGTTAACCTGCTATCGGTGTATGAATGTGTGTGTGAATGGTAACGTGGGAAAGGAAAACAGGTCTCCCTTGAAAAAGAGTCTTCGGTCTCAATGGGATTTACCTGTAGAAATAAATGTAAAAAAATAAAAATATATGAACGGGAGAGGGGCAGAAAATTAGCTGGAGTTTATTTGTCATTATGCACTCATATACACTGTGTGCACAATTATTAGGCAAGTTGTATTTTTGACATTGACTTCATATACCGTAGGATATGAAGTCAATGTCGAGGATAAAGTTGATGGATCAAGAATGCGGTAAAGCTGGAAAGATGTTTAACGTTTTACTTAAAGGTGCAGTGTGTAATATGACATCATCAAGAAAGTTCTACAAAGTTCTAGAATGCAACGCTCCCTGGGTAACCCCAACCCTTTAGAATAATAACAGAAGCTACAGTGGCCTTCAAGGACAAGAACAATTCTACATTTTAAACAATGCACCTGATGACATTCCAACTATGACACTTTCAAGATGGTGGCACTAGGCCTTGGTCCAAAATATGCAGAAATATGGACATGTATGAGATCCTTCCTAAGGGGAAAAAATAATAATAAAAAAAAAGCTATTATTTCAGCTATTATGCACTAAATTAAATGTACTTATGGATATTATAATTACTTTCTACAAAATCTGCTAGGAAATAAAACCCAAAATTCTACACACTGCAGGTTTAAACGTAAATACAATCATCCTAATTTTTGTACCTCTGTCCTGTGGCCCTTATAGTCTTCATTATAAAAACGTAGTGTGTGAATTCCCCGGTAGACAGACTCTGCAGAGATGACCTGTGTGTGTCTGACCAGGGACGGTGGGGAGAGGCTGACGTGATGCCAAGGAGAAGACCACCTACCCCACTGCCACAAAGACAAGGTGGAACTCACTCACTCACTCACACACACACACACACACACACACACACACACACACACACACACACACACACACACACACACACACACACACACACACACACACACACACACACACACACACACACACACACACACACACACACACACACACACACACACACACACACACACACACACACACACACACACACACACACACACACACACACACACACACACACACACACACTCACTCTTTTTTTCACTCACTCACTCTTTTTTTTCACTCACTCACTCACACACACACACACAGTCAGTCAGTCAGTCAGTCAGTCAGTCACTCACTCACTCACTCACTCACTCACTCACTCACTCACTCACTCACTCTTTTTTTCACACACACACAGTCAGTCAGTCAGTCAGTCACTCACTCACTCACAGCCAAGTTAGAGCGACTGTGTTCCCAAAATTATAATTTTGTTTGTGAAATGCTAAACTGGAGCCACAGTCTACAGTTTGGAGCCTACTACACAATACAACAGCCAACTATGACTATCGGCTTCAAATATTAACTTGGGCAGTGTCTACAATCGGGGCGACTGTGGCTCAGGTGGTAGAGCGGGTTGGCCGATGATCAAAGGGTTGGAGGTTCAATCCCCGCCCTGCCACCTGTGTCATAGTTGTTGTGTCCCTGGGCAAGACACTTCACCCGCCTTGCCTTGTGTGAATGTCGATAGTTAGCCTGCTGCTATCGGTGTATGAATGTGTGTGTGAATGGTAACGTGGGAAAGGAAAACAGGTCTCCCTTGTAAAAGAGTCTTCGGTCTCAATGGGATTTACCTGAAGAAATAAAGGTTAAAAAAAAAAACAAAAAAAAACAATCGCTCCTACTTAATGCAATTACATCGTCATTGAGTGACTGAATTCTAGGAGTGAAAATCTCTGTTTATTGCTCAAGATGAAGTGAACTTTTTTTTCTTCTAGAAAAAGGGTTAATTAGTTTTTTGGGGACAACACTCGACTCAAATCTGTGGATAGGGCCTCGGATATGTCACACATTCCTTCATCCACTGGTGCAGATGATTTTTGATTTACGTCCAATTTAGTTGGAAATCTGAACTGCGAAGGTGTGGAAATCAGACATTAAAGGGGCACTGTGTAACATTTTAAGTAATTCATTAGCTAAAATCAATATCCTCATTCATAAATATGTCCTCATTGGTGTAAAATCACCTCTGAATTATCCACCTGAGCGGAGAATTACAAATATTAATATTACATTTTGTACATTGAGCAGGTAAGTCTTATGGAGGCGTCCATGTTTTTGAAATGTCATCAGGTGCATTGTTTAGAACTTAGAATTGTTCTTGTCCTTGAAGGCCACTGTAGCTTCTGTTATTATTCTAAAGGGGTGGGGTTACCCAGGGAGCGTTGCATTCTAGAACTTTGTTGATGATGTCATATTACACAGTGCCCCTTTAAAATTTCCCTTGGAATCTAAATGTTTTTAAATACGCCCCTTGCAATGTATATTCTAAATGCGACCATAAGACTAAACTAAATGCGACCGTGCATATTTTCTGTCCCTTTCCAGAGCTGGCCACTAGGAAGGTGATGTACCACAGACCCAGAGACGAAGACAACGACGACAATGAGCCGCCGCCGCCGCTGCACTGGGAGAGAGGTTCATAACTCACCCTGCGTTCCAAATCTCCTCCTCTTTCTTTTCTCTATTCTACATACTACATCTGACCATACAAATAATCTAGTTAGGATGCAGTAGGCATACTATTGGGATGTACTTTTAGTTATTTATTTCATCATAACATGGCTCCTTGATCTTGGTTGCGTTCCGAATCGCATACTCTTTCTTTTTTCTATTCTACATACTACATCCGACGATAAAAATAATCTAGTTAGGATGCAGTAGGCATACTATTGGGACATACTTTACTCTTATTTCATCCTAACATTGCGCCTTGATCTTGCCTCTTGCTTTTATATCCGTCTCATCCCCGTTTTGTTTTCATACGGAGGCTCGGTCGATGTGACGTCACTTCAGGTGCGCACTGGATTGTGGGTCAGAATCGCCCCAAATAGCATGCTAATTTTCAACACTAAAAATCTCAGCCGGATGTAGTAGATATCCGGTTATTTTTAAGCATACTAAATCGACCACAATAATTTTTCTATCATACTAAATAGTAGATAGCATGGGGGTTGGAACACAGGGATCGTTTCATTCACAGCACCGTAAACACTCTCTGCATTTATTAGAATGTGATTTTTTATTATTTTCTGTTTGTCTGTTTTGTCAGGCTCTACAACCAGAGAACCAAGATGTTAACAAACCCCCGGACTGACTATTGAGCAAAGTGTGTTGAACTGTAAGTGAATTGCACACAGCACTTTTAATTTTTTTATGGAAAACTGGCTAAATTTCAACCAAATAATTATCTTTTGTTGAGATAACTTATTCATATGTATTTTTTACTATGTATGAAAACACTATTATGTATGAAAACACAGCATTTTAACCAACTAATTATATTTTGCTGACTTAGAATTCATTATGTGTTTTCTTATGTTTTGAAAATGTCATTCATATATTACACGGTGTTAAAACTGTCAAAATAAAAAGTTGTCAAAATTAAAACATTTGGGTATTCGTAGTATGTAGCACTCGTATGGACGTTAGTATGGCTTTTGAGTAGGACGTCAGTAGAGCGTTTTGAACACGGCCATAGTTTTTCCATTTTTAGAGTGAGGGGATCCATAAACTAGACACCTCCTCAATATGTCCAAAGTCAAGCTTTTTTTTTTTTTTTTTTTTTTTTTTTTTTAGGATATTTTTTTGGGACATTTTTATGCTTTATTGATAGTGTAGAGACAGAGTTGAAATGGGGCAGAGAGGGGAGTGACATGCAGAGAACGACCGCGGGCTGGAATCGAACCCGGGTCCGCTGCTGGCCGAGGCCCATGGGGGGGGGGGGACGCCCTACCAACTGAGCTAAGGACGCCCCCTCCAAAGTCAAGCTTTCATATATATAGCTGTCATATATGATATATTAATCAAATATTTTCTTTCCTCTGCAGGTCCCCCCTCCCTTCCAACGGTGTAATTGTTCCAGGATAAAATGTTAAAATATCTATAAATAGGGCACCAGGTGAAATGCACTGCACAGAAAGACTCTTTTTGTTTAAGATAAAATTTAAATAATTTGTATAATTGGGAAAAAAAAGAAAATGTATAAAAAATGTCTGCAGTGACGCTGCCGTGCACTTGTCATGATTTATAAATTTCACTAAGAAGCGAATGGGCTGTAAGGTTACGGTGTTTGGGGCCAGTCCAATAAAGTATTGTCATTATTTAAAAGTTGTGTCGAATCATTTTCGTGTGTGTGTGTGTGTGTGTGTGTGTGTGTGTGTGTGTGTGTGTGTGTGTGTGTGTGTGTGTGTGTGTGTGTGTGTGTGTGTGTGTGTGTGTGTGTGTGTGTGTGTGTGTGTGTGTGTGTGTGTGTGTGTGTGTGTGTGTGTGGGAAACGTTACGATGGATATTTTACTCTTGGCCTATTAATATCTGACCAACTTCACCACATGTTTCTTCCTTATGTCAGCTGGTCCATTTCATTCACTTGATTTTATTTTCATAGATCGTAATACTAGCCTCATGTGTAACCCAGTAGAGACCGTACGCCCACTTATCTACATGTTGGATAAAGGCAGAGTTAACTTTTTTTTTTTAAGATATTTTTTTTTCATTTTTATGCTTTATTGATAGTGTAGAGACAGAGTTGAAATGGGGCAGAGAGGGGAGTGACATGCAGAGAACGACCGCGGGCTGGAATCGAACCCGGGTCCGCTGCTGGCCGAGGCCCATGGGAGGGGAGGGGGGGGAGGACGCCCTACCAACTGAGCTAAAGGCGCCTCCGTGTCGAATAATTTTTCATCGTAAAATATTGCAAATGCCTTGACTTTGGTTGCGTTCCGAATCGCATACTCTTTCTTTTTTCTATTCTACATACTACATCTGACCATAAAAATAATCTAGTTAGGATGCAGTAGACATACTATTGGGACATACTTTTCTCTCTTATTTCATCATAACATTGCGCCTTGATCTTGCCTCTTGCTTTTATATCCGTCGCATCCCCGTTTGTTTTCATAACATGGACCTATAGGCTTCGTCGATGTTACGTCACTTCACGTGCGCACTGGATTGTGGGTCAGAATCGCCCAAATAGGATGCACTTTTCAACACTAACAATCTTGGCCGCATGAAGTAGACCATCCGGGTATTCTAACCATCCTAAATCTGGCCACAAGAATCGGGACATCCTAAATCTTTTTTCTACCAAACTATATAGTAGAAAGTATGCGATTCGGAACGCAACCTTTGTGTTGGGATATTTATGTCTATTTTAATATGATGCATTAAACTTTTATTAGATATTTATATATATTCTTTTGAATAATAAATTGTTCCAACGTTCAGGTGACTTGAACAGCTTGTTGAAATCCTGTGTTTTAGGTTTTTCTAAGGTTTTTAAATTTCTGGATCATTTTGGAGTAATAACAGCCAGGCACACATACCAAATGAATGCAGTTTACTTGACCAATGCTAGTAAACAATGACAATAAAATTCAGCATACAATTTTTTAAGATGTAGAATCGATTTTCCAATGTCATACTGTATTAATTTATTACTTTTTTTCTATTGAGCTGAACCCTTAAAATATGAATATAATAATTACAATAAAATAAATATATATATATATATTATAAAAATAGGTGTACAATTGTGCACAAGTGACAAAATCTAAGGTGTGCAATGAAATACCGATTTAGACTATCTATCTGTCTATCTATCTGTCTATCTATATCTATCTATCTATCTATCTATCTGTCTATCTATCTATCTGTCTGTCTATCTATCCATCTATCCATCCATCTATCTATCTATCCATCCATCTATCTATCTATCCATCTATCTATCTATCTATCTATGTCTATCTGTCTATCTATCTATCTATCTATCTATCTATCTATCTATCTATCTATCTATCTATCTATGTCTATCTGTCTATCTATCTATCTATCTATCCATCCATCTATCTATCTATCCATCTATCCATCTATCCATCTATCTATCTATCTATCTATCTATCTATCTATCTATCTATCTATCTATCTATCTATCTATCTATCTATCTATCTATCTATCTATCTATCTATCTATCTATCTATCTATCTATCTATCTATCTATCTATCTATCTATCCATCCATCCATCCATCCATCCATCCATCCATCCATCCATCCATCCATCCATCCATCCATCCATCCATCCATCCATCCATCCATCCATCCATCCATCCATCCATCCATCTGCCTTTCCACAGGTGAGTTGATTCAGCATAGTAGGCGGGACTTAAACGTGAACCAAACCATTTTTTCATTGGCTTCGAAAAAAACCCCACCATTTAAACTAATTGGACGATTTTCACCTGGTAACTGAAATCTAGCCAATCAGCGAAGCCCTTGACAAGCTAGAGATGTATCAAGAGTCTTCACCTGTTGATTTCCAAATTTGAAACATACTATGAAAAGCTGTGTTGGATTGTCAGCGGTTTTCTAATCTTCGTTTTTGAAAATAAAGTAAGTGTTTTACTAACTCACAAATAGGCTTAAACCGTGTGGTATGTTGTGACAAATGTGCAGTGTTGTGGAGTAGCGATATCCATGTAATTTAACTAGTAAGTTTAAGAACATTATGCAATCGTTTGCTGGAAGTTACATTCATACAACTCCAGGACAACAAATTAAGAGACCAGTCTGGATTTTTTTTTCTTAAATCTTCATCTCTACATTACTTATTGGAAATGTTCTTAATGACAAAAAATGTATTGTGAATTTGGTAGAAATGTTGTCAGTAGTTTATATTATAAAACCAACATGTTCATTCTACTCAAACATATGCCTCTAAATAGTAAAACGAGAGACACTGAACATTTGGAGTGGTCTCTTCATTTTTCTGGATATAGGGATTCAAGTGGTTACATTGTGTGTGCCATTTTTTATTTATGTGTAAGTTAACTACTGAAATTATAAATATATGTTTGGGCCATAAAAGGAAAGGAAAGTTGGTTGTTTTTAATTGTTAACAAATGTTATTTAAACTTAATTGTCTAGTTTATGTATCACCTGTGAAGAGCACATTGACACTTTTTTTTTTTTTCTCTCAGCCGAGCTAAGGGTGTAAGGGCAGGGTGTCATATTGTATCATACTGTATGGAATGTAAAGCCCACTGAGACAAATGTATTTGTGATTTTGGGCTATACAAATAAAACTGATTTGATTTTTACTAGTTGTTTCTGCAGTTAAATCAGTGGTACATTTTGCTGGCATGTGACTTTTTGTACTGTAGTTTGTTGGTCAATTTGATCATTTTATAAAGCATTTGAATGACTTTTTCTGAGTAGCATTAGTCAACCAAACGAGATTTCTCCCTGTAGTAGCTTTGCTGTAATTCAACTTCTTCCAGCGTGAAATCCTTGCTAGTTTCCAAATCTTACAAATTTTATTTTATTTAACCTTTATTTACCCAGGCAAGCAAATTAAGAACAAACTTCTTATTTTCAAGTGCAGCCTGAAGGGGAAGAGGGAGGGGAGTGCTAAAAGTGAAAACAAGGTTATATATACATTACACTTTTACAAAAATATATAAAAAACACTTTAAAAAATTTCAATATAATACAATACAATACATTAAACAGTTAATCAATAGGGTATGACAGGAAGGGCAACTAGCAGGTGCAGGAGTCAACTAAGATTTCTTGCAGGTTTTGTTTGAAGACAGAGAGAGAGGTGAAGACAGAAAGTTTAAGGGTGTTTTTGAAGGGTGTACCAGTCAAAGGCTGCAGCGAACCGGAAGGCACTGCGTCCAAAGTATCTTCCCCAACACTGAAACTTAGCCAACAAAGAACAAAGCAGTTCAAACGATTGCTTCATCATTCGTCTTGGGGCTTTGTAATTTTGGAGCGCCAGTGGGGGTAGGGGTTTATTTTTGTTTATAACTTATAGCAATGTTGTGCTTTTTGTAATCTCTGTATGTTTCATCCTATGTTTATACATCAATCTATCTATTTTTTATTTTTCTACTTACCTGCCCGGGGACTTACAGGTGGAAAATAGCAAGGTTAAAGGCCTACTTCACCGGTTGGAATATGAAGGTGTATTGAACTCTGAGATCCTATTTAGTATAAATGTGCAAAAAAAAATTAAATCGGATCATTTTAGCCTGAGAAAAGGCAGAAAGAGTGTTTTATGGTCTCACTGTCTAACCCTACAGTTTCCTTCTTGTGACATCACAGTAAGGGTTAGGATTAACAGGACAGCTGGGCCAAGGGAAGACTAAGGGAAGACTGAGGGAAGAAAAACCTCATTCATTATATTATAATAGTTATTTTATAATGATAGAACGCTGGTTCCGTATGGGTGATGTATTCCTTTAATGTTTCCTGTTGTACATTGTCCCCCTTTCAAAGTAACACAGTTCACATTGTTTCTCTTCCTCAGAAATGGAGGGACCCACGTCCACAATGCAACATTCATACGGTCTGTATTCTCGCGGTTCGAACCCGCAACATGGACCCCACCCGACCCATCCCCATATGGGACCGGGCCCACTCCGACCAGAGGAGCACCACCAACAACAGCCTAACAAACCCTTCTTCTACATCCAGCCCCAGCAGCCCTACATGCAGCCCATGCAGAGTGTGCAGTGGCAGGTTCCGGTGCCCATGCCCGTGTCCTACAACCCGTTCTATGGCTATCCTGGCTTAGGTACGTGCCCACAAAAATATGCCCAAAATATCCTTGTGTTTATTGGGTCCAACAATTACATTTTTTTATTTTATTTATTAGGATCGCCATTAGCAACACACTGGAGTGATAGATAGTTTTCCTGGGGTCTGAAAACATAAAATATAGACAGCAGACAATCACTTGTTGGACACTTTTATATTTGGTGCGACTAGTTAGCTTTGGGACTTTTTCACTGGCCTACTTTACTGACTGTTAGCTTGCCAGGGTAATGCAACGACACATCTTTTATCTGAATCTTAATGGCGACTGTGTCTCAGGTGGTAGAGCGGGTCGGCCGATGATCAAAGGGTTGGAGGTTCGATCCCCGCCCTGCCACCTGTGTCATAGTTGTTGTGTCCTTGGGAAAGACACTTCACCCACCTTGCCTCGTGTGAATGTCGATAGTTAGCCTGCTATCGGTGTATGAATGTGTGTGTGAATGGTAACGTGGGAAAGGAAAACGGGTCTCCCTTGTAAAAGAGTCTTCGGGCTCAATGGGATTTACCTGTAAAAATAAAGGTTAATTCCTGATACTTTGTTTAGACCTGTTGATTTTAAACCAATTTGAAATGAAATGCACCAATTTTACAAACGGCATCTTAATAGTTTATCTTTCCTTCTATTAAAGCGTATGGCATCATTATCTGAATCTTAATTCCTGATACTTTGTTGAGTCTGGTTGGGAAACTCAGCTGAGAATGGATTTGATTTTTTTTTCATTTAATCTGAACCGTTTACTGTCATGTTCTGTACACATTTAAAGATATGAAATGTTCTAATTTACAAACAGCATTTCTTCTTAATACTTTATTTTTCTCCTGTCTTTAAAGCTTATGGTATGCCGGCGATGATGCCCCATTACCAGCCCAGTCCGTACATGGAGCCGCCTGCCTTCGTCATGCCCCACACCAACCAGCATCTCATGGACTACAGACGAATGCTCAACTCCCAGTACTACCAGACCATGGCCTACCACTCGCGCCGCTTCCGCTACCAGCACAACGTCCCGCCCAGAGACCTGACGAGCTCTGAAGTCCAAACCGACCCGCTGTCTTCAACTCACCATACGAGCACATCCGGTTCTAGCAACAACTTTGTAGAACATCCAGTTCCTAGCACCAGCACCGGCGTCAAAAACATCCCAAATGTACCCAGGAATCAGTCTCTTTCTCCAGCCTTGGCCGTGCAGAAAAGGGACCATTCTCTGGAGGTAGATGACATGGCAGCTTCAACCTCAACCTCTTCGAGCACCGCTACCACTACTACTACTAGGCCGCAGCCACCGAAAGGCAGCAGCTTCGTTATTCAAACGGAGGAGGTGAGAATTGAATGTTGCGCCACGCCGGTCGGGATGCAACTAATGCACTCGCACGAGACCGCAGAAGTGTCCCACAGCTTTTCCCAAGACGTGGTCCAGTGCAGCTCGATGCTACAGGGTCGCGTGGTGCCAAACGAGGGCCAATGCCTTTCTGTAGCAGATCAGTCCGAGGAAAATCAAAATCAAGTTTGTCCGGATATTCTGCTCGTCAGTCCGTCTGGCAACGGCAGCGGGGAGAAGACCCTCGCTTTGGATGATCCCGCGGACCCTTCCAATGTCACCTCCGAGTTTGATGTCCAAGTAGCGCCTCACGATGATGTTAAAGAAACCAGCGGTGAGAAAGAAATGACCGTGCTGTCGAAATCCAAGAGCTACCGCTATCATTTCGATTCCACGTTCCTGGATGAGCTGAGAAATATGGAATCTGCCGTTTGGTCAATGGACGAAACTTTGATTAATTCTCCTGCAACCGTGCCCCAAAATGGCTGCCCAGGGTCACGTCATGAAGAAACTTTAGCTGTGGAAGTTCCCTTAGCGGCTATGCTAACGGAAAGAGATGAACCGCTGCTGACCCTTCCGGAAGAGGCCGCCGTCCCCTTGATTCAAATGGATGAGCCGGAGGAAATGGCCGCCATTTTGGGGATTCCCACGGGTGAGATCGATGTGTCCGAAGTCGATACGTGCCCCATAATGGAGGTCACAGTCGCACAAGAGGTTCCGATGACTGAGTCCACGCGCACAGAGGATGTGGCCACTTCACCGTTTTTGCTCTCGGAGGACAATTCCCCTCTGAAAGCCGATAGAGACCAAGTGAGACGAGAGAGCAACGTCCAAGAGAGCAACATCCAAGAGAGCCAGGATACATCGTTCGAATCATTGCCTGCGTACCTCCCCTCAACCAGCTGGCTAGCAGACTTTGATAGCATCTACTATTCCAACAGATTGCCACCAACTCCGAAAAAGCCGGACAGACCTTTGAGCGGCCACGGTGTTTTGGAAGTGCCTTCAAGACGGAGAAAGATAGAACTAGAGTACAAAGATCAGCCTACCGTCCGCAAGCTGAAAGAGCGGTTCAAACCCAATGGTAAAGGGGACCGCCGAAGCCTCTCCGATCACGAATGCTGCCTCGGTAGAAACTACAGCGATAATTCATTCGCTCCCTACGCGACCAAGAGGGAACGATATTGCTCGAGGTGTCTGACGAAAAGCCGGATCGCGACGTCCGCCACTCCGGGACTCTCGGAAGGCGGTCGGAGCTTGAAAAGAAAAGCTGTTCCTTTCCAACCGTGGAATGAGGCGCTGCTGCCCACGTGCGACGCGTGTAAATCTCACCCCAAGAAACAACAACAACAGCTGCTGCTTCTGGCGGCGAGGAAAGGGTCCGGATCGTCGGATTTCTGGGGACAAGATATGGAAGGAGAGTCTTCTGAGAACAGCAGCGCGTATCGGAGAGGGCCGAAATGGAAACCCAGTGATCTAAAGAGACCGCTGGCATCTGGTGTGTGTGTGTGTGTGTGTGTGTGTGTGTGTTTCCACTGTAATACTCTTCCATACAATCCAGTGACAGACACAAAATTAAATTTGAACATTTACATGATTTTCTCAGCAAAAAAGTCGGAAGAAAAAAACTGTAGAAATACGCAGAGATAGATTGAACACCGCAAAAACCCACAAATAATCAACCATAGCTTCTTTAGTGTCTTAAGGGGAAAATAATCCAGCAATGCAAACGGCCGCGTTGACACACATAACTCAGCCATAAGTTTACACACTGTTTGAGTCTGGTGTGTGTGTGTGTGTGTGTGTGTGTGTGTGTGTGTGTGTGTGTGTGTGTGTGTGGAAAAAAAATCCAGTTTTAATACACAGCCTAGGATCTGTAACTGTGCATGTTGGTAGCTAACCCCCTTTTTGTTTACATTTTGCTTGTTTCAGTGCACACGCAGTACGGAAAGGCAGCGGATGTGAAGAGACCGCTGGCGTCCAATCAGAACGTGGATAAATGTCCCACAGCGACTTATCCAAAGATGAGGGAAAAGAACTTTGTGTTTATCGAGCCGCCGCCGTCGCAGCCTCAGCATCAGTCGGTTGCCTGGGAACGGCTGCGTCACTGTCCCCACGGAAACGCTATCCGAGAGACGGATGAGAATCGCCACGTGCCGGATTCTTCCCTCGCGCAGGACAAATGGAGGAACGGGGATCAGATTTACCGGACACACAAATGGCAAACCGGTAAGGAAATATAGGCCCTGCGTTCCGAATCGCATACTTTCTACTATTTAGTTTGGTAGAAAAAAACATTTAGGATGTCCCGATTCTTGTGGCCATGATTTAGGATGGTTAGAAGTACCCGGATGTCCTACTTCATCCGGCAAAGATTGTTAGTGTTGAAAACTGCATCCTATTTGGGCGATTCTGACCCACAATCCAGTGCGCACGTGAAGTGACGTCACATCGACGAAGCCTCCGTATGAAAACAAACGGGGATGCAACGGATATAAAAGCAAGAGGCAAGATCAAGGCACAATGTTATGATGAAATAAGAGAGTAAAAGTACGTCCCAATTGTATGCCTACTGCATCCTAACTAGATTATTTTTATCGTCGGATGTAGTATGTAGAATAGAAAAAAGAAAGAGGAGGAGATTTGGAACACAGGGAGGTTTTACTTTGTCAGGAGAATTAAAGGTGGAGTCAGTGACTCCGGAGAAATCTTGTTTTGTCAAAATCAGTGAATATCTCAATATCTGCTACTAGTACGTAGTGTGTGTGTGTGTGTGCTGAGAAAAAAATCCAGGTTGCGTTCCGAATCTCATACTCTATCTTTTTCCTATTCTACATACTACATCCGACGATAAAAAGAATCTAGTTAGGATGCAGTAGGCATACTATTGGGACATATTTTACTCTCTTATTTCATCATAACATGCATTTTTCAACACTAACAATCTTGGCCGCATGAAGTAGGACATCCGGGTATTTCTAACCATCCTACATCTGGCCACAAGAATCGGGACATCCTAAATCTTTTTTCTACATACTATATAGTAGAAAGTATGCGATTCGGAATGCAACCCCAGTTTTAATGCACAGCCTAGGCTCTGTAAACTGGTATGAAAGCAAAGGGGCCCCACACACCGTAGCTCGTGTGAATGTGTATGACTGCTGTATGTTTTGAGGTGGTGGTCGGAGGGGCCGTAGGCGCTGAATGGCAGCCACGCTTCCGTCAGTCTGCCCCAGGGCAGCTGTGGCTACCATGGTAGTTTACCACCACCAGTATGACTGTGTGTGAATGAATGGAACCTGGAACCCTGTAAAGCGTCTTTGAGTGCCTTGAAAAGCGCTTTATAAATCCAATCCATTATTATTCATTATTATTAGCTAACAGGCCAGTTTACAGAGCCTATAGGCTGTGTATTAACAGCCGACATACAGGACAGGCAGTGGTTCATGAGGAGATATTCACTGACTTTTGACAATGTGATTTTGTCAACAAGAATTCTTCACAATCGCTGACTCTCCACCTTCCTTTAACCCTCAACATGTGATGTACTGTATGTTCTGTAGCTCTGCCTTATCCTTATGTTCTGTAGCTCTGTCTTATCCTTATGTTCTGTAGCTCTCTCTTATCCTTATGTTCTGTAGCTCTCTCTTATCCTTATGTTCTGTAGCTCTGTCTTATCCTTATAACTTCTCCTCTGACAGAGAAGTCATGGAGAGCAGCGACGCCTTATCCTGACGCCTCCAAGAACGAGACCAGAGCACAACACTTGAATAAACACAACAAATCACAACCACAATCACAGGGTATGTTTTATTTATTTATTTATTTATTTTTGGGCATTTTTATGCTTTATTGATAGTGTAGAGACAGAGTTGAAATGGGGCAGAGAGGGGAGTGACATGCAGAGAACGACCGCGGGCTGGAATCGAACCCGGGTCTGCTGCTGGCCGAGGCCCATGGGGGGGGACGCCCTACCAACTGAGCTAAGGGCGCCCCCAGGTTTTATTTTTTGCATTTAATTTTTCTATATGTTCCCCTTTTTAAAAAAGAAATATCTAGATGTTTGATAAAGCCAGAGTTAAAATATTTATTTAATTTGTTTACAACATAAGTGCCCAAAAAGAACAGATTTTGAATACAATATTTTCTGAACAAAATGTATGACATTAGACAATTAACATATGAACAAGTGCCCTCGTAATAACCTTTTTAGAATAGTGCCAAGTAGGATTTATGGAAAGTTTAGTTGATGTAAGTGCTTTTGAGATTTAGAATTTCTTGCCTGGCTTTGTCATCCATCTACAGTATAATCATGTATGCAACAGCGCCAGTATGTTAAAGCAAAATGGCCGAAATGCTCTTAACATTTTTTTGTAATTTATTTTCTCTCCACAGGAACTCGTAGGAAAGACACACGGTGCTGATTCACACACGAGCACAATTCACCCAAGTGAAAAAAAACTCACTTTTTTAAAAGAAAGTTATTGAGCACTGTTTTAAATTATTTGAATTATTTTCACTCGAAGGAACTGTGTAATAAATCACTTTGTTCACTATTTATTAACACATAAATGAATAAATAAACAGATTTATAATTATTCTTGATGTTTGTCTTGTTTGGTCCTTTTTCTTTGCACTTGAAGTCCCTCAAAAAAGTTCAAGGAGTAAAATTATAGTAAATGATGTAGTAACTGTATTTGGCCACAAGATGGAGCCATTTCTACAAGTATATGATCCACCAGCTGATATAATATACTAGGCTTTATTTGTTAGACCATTTAAAGGTGCAGTGTGTAATATGACATCATCAAGAAAGTTCTACAAAGTTCTAGAATGCAACGCTCCCTGGGTAACCCCAACCCTTTTGAATAATAACAGAAGCTACAGTGGCCTTTAAGGACAAGAACAATTCTAAATTTTAAACAATGCACCTGATGACTGTTAACAGAATTTAATTTGCTTTATTGTATAATATTTTAATGCACAATACATGCTTTCTGCCTATTGAACTTTGTCCCAGTAGATTAAGAACTCCAAAGTGTTTTGCTACAAGTTTGTTGTTTAGCCTTGAAAAAGAAACTGCCTAATAAGATTTTGGCCCATACAGAGGTATGACGCATTCATGTGCACAGTAATTTCACTCCCCATATTCTGTTATCAGACATTGTATGAAGGATAACACCAGCTGAGATGAATTTCTGGGAATATCTGCCAATTAGAAACATTTCTGCTTTCGCCAGCAAAACAAGAGCTGGACACACCAAACCTAGTATGTGTTTGCGCACACACCAACTTCTCTTGCATATAATCTCTGTACACTGTTCATTCGATTTATTCAACCATGTATCAAGCCAGGTACATTGTTGATTCCCTTGCATGCTGTTTGCAAGTAAATTCACCTGCTTTCAAGAAGGCCTGACTGTCCTTCGGGTTGCCGGATCCGACATCCTCTTCTCTGGACAAGAAGAGCCTGCACGTGAAGACGGGGGAGTCTGGGACTCTCCACAGAAGACCTCCAGCCTGTTGCTACAGGGAGAGGCCGTCAGCAGACTCGACTTGGACGGAGGGGGGGTGACGGAATCCGGAGCCTGAGCGAATCGGGGCTTTCTTGAAATCAGGTGAATATTAACAGCTGATTTTTTTTTGTTTTGTTTAGAATACATCACATAGGGTGTTCTAGTTTTAAATTGGTGAATTTTGTTAATCAATTGGAGGGAATAGGGGTGTTCACCCTGTTAAATTGATTAGATTTTACATTAAAAAAAAATTAAATTACTTGTAAGCAACTGCCCCTCTTACATATGATCAAATATCTGACTTTACATTTGATCCAAGCCCCCATCGAGAACAGTAAAGAGAGAGGTGGTGGCCCAGGAGATGAATAAGAGAATGTTGTTGAAAGTGTAAGAGGAAAAAGATTGTTTGGAACTGATTGTTTATGGATGTTATAAAGAAAGAAAAAGTATGTAGGGGAAGGGAGATAGAAGGTTTAGTAAGTGTGCATACAATTGTTATGCTGTTATGATGGGTTATAAAATACTTGTCTCCTAAAGATGACCAGAGTTCTGACTAAATTGCTAAACGCTTTAAAGTTTAGAGCTAAATATCTTGCCAATTCCAGCCCCATAGTAAACCTTAAAGATTAAAGGTGCAGTCAATCATTTGAAGTTCCAGCATAAACTTACAAAAAAGCGTCCTTTTGTGTTCTTTTTATGAAAATGTTCACTGAAAAGAATTGTTCAATGCTTTTGATTTGAATTACAAGTTAAAGGGGATTTTTATGCTGAAAATATGATCATAATGTGTATTGTTGATATAAATTGATTCAAAAACTGGTTAACTGTAAAGACACCTATACTTAACCTACATGTTAACTTTTGTTATTTGAAGAACAAACTATAACACCATGTCAGATTTGGAGAAGTAGAGAGCTTCTCAGGAATGTGGTGTGTGTGTGATTCAGTCCCATGCAGAGAAGGGAGGGCCTGTCTCACTGACTGCCTGTGTGTGCTTGAATGCTGCCCAAACACAGACAACCATGTGGAAGAATGAAATCAAACCTATCCTAAAATGTTGTTGTGCGTTAATTGTGACATCTAGAGCAAGCAAAATGGATAGGATGATATTTTAGAAACAACCCTGGCAGAATGATGAGCATTTCTTTTGAGAACATGTTACTGCTCAAATTCATTCTGTTTCAGATGCAAGGAGAAGACCAAGCTGACATTCTTCAATAAGGACAATTGGACACTGAGGAACAATCTGAATCGGTTATGGTAATATCCTACATAACCATTCCCCCAGTGACTGTGATATGAAGGACACTTTGCGTCAGAATGCCACAAAAGGACTTGTTGACCATCAAGACGATCTTGGTTCCTGTTCCCTGGCTTCTACAAAGACTGTCCTCTCTGAAACTGTACATAGACTGTTGCACCAGTACACACACTTGCATTTTCACAACTGTGATGTTGATGTACTTGATATTATTCTGCTTGAATGAAATATATTTACTCATATGCTTTGCCCTTTTGCTTTGAAGTGTTGCAAAAAGTTGCATTAAATATTATAAAAAGGGTGGAATGTTAACAGAATTTAATTTGCTTTATTGTATAATATTTTAATGCACAATACATGCTTTCTGCCTATTGAACTTTGTCCCAGTAGATTAAGAACTCCAAAGTGTTTTGCTACAAGTTTGTTGTTTAGCCTTGAAAAAGAAACTGCCTAATAAGATTTTGGCCCATACAGAGGTATGACGCATTCATGTGCACAGTAATTTCACTCCCCATATTCTGTTATCAGACATTGTATGAAGGATAACACCAGCTGAGATGAATTTCTGGGAATATCTGCCAATTAGAAACATTTCTGCTTTCGCCAGCAAAACAAGAGCTGGACACACCAAACCTAGTATGTGTTTGCGCACACACCAACTTCTCTTGCATATAATCTCTGTACACTGTTCATTCGATGTATTCAACCATGTATCAAGCCAGGTACATTGTTGTTTGACCCTTGTATGCTGTTTGCAAGTAAATTCACCTGCTTCCAAGAAGGCCTGACTCAGTTTCAATTATTCAAACACTTGGTGAAATAATTCTAGTAACAATGACATTCCAACTATGACACTTTCAAGATGGCTGCACTAGGCCTTGGTCCAATATATGCAGAAATATGGACATATATGAGACCCTTTCTAAGGGAAAAAAATTATAATTTAAAAAAAAAAAATTCAGCTATT
>NC_137225.1:25453897-25461397 GCF_949987685.1 Ammodytes marinus
ACATACTTTTTATGATCAGCTGCAGTATGTAAAATAGAAAAAAAAGGTAGTATGCGAGATGTAGAAAAAGATTTAGGATTTCCCAATTCTTGTGGTCAAGAGTTGCGATGTTATGATGAAAAAAAACCAAGTAAAAGCATGTCCCAATTGTCTGCCTTAACTGCATGCTACCTACATGCTTTTTATGATCAGCTGTAGTATGTAGAATAGTGAAAAAGACAGACCCTGCGTTCCAATCCCCATACTTCCCTACTATATAGTATGCCAGAAAAAGATTTAGGATGTCCCAATACATGCATGTCAATTCTAGTATGCTGAAAAATACATAAATGCCCCACTAACTCCAATAGCATTTTGGAGTATTCATCTTTATTCTTGACATTTCTCGACATAATGAAAATACATCTTCCTTATCTGATTTTTTTTCTCTCCTGTCTGTGGCCCTAAAACTCTTCTGTACTTTAGTGTGTAGTGTAGTAAAAAGACTAAAACTCTTCTGTACTTTAGTATGTAGTGTAGGAAAAAGACTAAAACTCTTCTGTACTTTAGTATGTAGTGTAGTAAAAAGACTAAACTCTTCTGTACTTTAGTATGTAGTGTAGTAAAAAGACTAAAACTCCTCTGTACTTTAGTGTGTAGTGTAGTAAAAAGACTTAAACTCTTCTGTACTTTAGTATGTAGTGTAGTAAAAAGACTAAAACTCTTCTGTACTTTAGTATGTAGTGTAGTAAAAAAGACTAAAACTCTTCTGTACTTCAGTATGTAGTGTAGTATGAAGACTAAAACTCTTCTGTACTTTAGTATGTAGTGTAGTAAAAAGAAAATGAGGGTATGTGATTTGGAACGCAGGGAAAGTATGCTATTTGGAATGCGGCCTTTCTCCCCTACACCGATTATGACATGCAGTGTTCGACAGGCAGATTATTAATGGCTATCGTGTGTTGGGCTAACAGCTGTACTTTATCACCTATTCTCTGCTTGGTCAGCCTGCTCAGCCTGTGTGCAGCGTGTGGCCTTCATGCTCCACTGTTTCTGTGGGAGATTTATGTTGTCTGTTTACAACAACGTGACAAAAAAAGTGTGTTCTAATCATACAGCTCTGGAAAAAAGTAAGAGACCAGTCTGGATTTTTCTTAAATCTTCATCTCTACATTACTTAATGGAAATGCTCTTTAATGACAATACTTTCGTAAACGCTGCCATACTGAGAAATACAGAGAGAGTTTTGTGGAGCTGATAATAGGCTTAATCAACTTTGTGTCAACTCGTTTGGCGATGGCTTGAATGTAACACAGACATTCATTTATGTGTGCAAGGCGGTTACAATGTGTGTGTGTGTGTGTGTGTGTGTGTGTGTGTGTGTGTGTGTGTGTGTGTGTGTGTGTGTGTGTGTGTGTGTGTGTGTGTGTGTGTGTGTGTGTGTGTGTGTGTGTGTGTGTGTGTGTGTGTGTGTGTGTGTGTGTGTGTGTGTGTGTGTGTGTGTGTGTGTGTGTGTGTGTGTGTGTGTGTGTGTGTGTGTGTGTGTGTGTGTGTGTGTGTGTGTGTGTGTGTGTGTGTGTGTGTGTGTGTGTGTGTGTGTGTGTGTGTGTGTGTGTGTGTGTGTGTGTGTGTGTGTGTGTGTGTGTGTGTGTGTGTGTGTGTGTGTGTGTGTGTGTGTGACTTTCTGGGAAACACGTTTGGGTAAAACTTACACGTACAAACAGACACAGACACAGTAAGGCTGCCATGGGGACAGATAGTCCCAGTAACATTTGGACAGTGATACAACGTTGTATTAAAACAGGATTTTGGTCCAAATTCTTCAAGCTTAATCCTAAAGGCCAGGACACACCAGTCCGACTTGTTTCTACTTGTTCCGACTACGCAAAAAATGGGGTCGGCCGTTTCAGGAAGCTCCAGGCTTCCCGTCGCGGCCAGAGAACACACCAAACTGACTGCTGACTTTCCGTACGCTCTGTTGCTTGCGCGGGACGTAATGTCTCCATAACAGCAGGCGGCGCTAATCTGTATTGTGGCCCGAAAAAATACGAAAGCCGGAAATGATGGGACAGCTCTCTAGAGCATAAACATAGATAGAAATACGTATTTATATTTATGGACCATAAGAGCACAATTTTTAGCAGAGAGTGTCGAGCATGGTGTCGAGCAGTCAACAAGGGTTGATGCATGTGAGTACTCTCAAAACGAAACGAACAAACACATTAAAACGATGGCTAGCTGTTGTTAGCTGTTTGTGCTACCCGCCTCACTTCCGGGCTTCACTGATTCGCTAGCCCTCCACCAATCAAATTGCTCCAAATGAAAGACGGTCGCCCGCCGATTGAACATGTTCAATCGGCGCCGACAGGCTCAAAACAAGCCCGACGACCTCTACGTCGGCCGACGTCACGGCACACACCAAACAGATTCGTCTCCCGACCCCCTATCGACTCAACGACGGCGATTTTCGGGCTGGTGTGTCCTGGCCTTAACAGTCTTTCCAGGAAAACTCATCTAGCAGTTTATAGTATGTGATACAATTGTAGGAACGTTTACATTTTTGCATTTTTGTTTTTACTTTCTCTCCTCCCAATGCCTGTGCCTTTTTTTGTTCTATGGCTTTTACAGCGATGTTCTTACTACAGTTATTTTCTCTTCTCTTTTGTGTCCAGATTTTAATTAGTTTTTTTATTTTTATTTCATTTTTTTTGGGGGGGGGATAACAATATAGTGGAAAGTATGATCATGTCCAAAATTTTAATTACATACAGTCTAAATATGACTAACGTTTTCCTTTTATGACAGGTCAGAAGCAGAGGTGATGTATTCCCTCTGGATGTGAATTTAAAATCATCACAACCAGAGAGCTAACTGAGGTACTGTACGCCTTCTTTGACAGTATCCTCAATGTCTTCTTTTTAAAAATGTGCAGTGTGTAATATGACATCATCAAGAAAGTTTTAGAAAGTTCTAGAATGCAACGCTCCCTGGGTAACCCCAACCCTTTAGAATAATAACAGAAGCTACAGTGGCCTTCAAGGACAAGAACAATTCTACACGCTGCAGGTTTGAATATTACTTTTTTGGACATTTTTCAAGCTTTATTAGACAGTACAGAGTTGAAATGGGGAGACAGAGAGAGAGAGAGAGAGAGAGAGAGAGAGAGAGAGAGAGAGAGAGAGAGGGGGGATGACCTGCAGTAAAGGTCCACGGGTCGGATTTGAACCTGCGACCACTGCAACGAAGGCCGGAGCCGATATGGTACACGCTCTATCCACTACGCCACCGGAGCAGCCCCTTCTGCTACGTTTAACATTAGGCGTGTGTCTGTGTGTGTGAGCGTAACCATGGCAGCGTCACCTTGCCAACGGGGAGGGTGATATAGTCACATGTTGCGCAGCGGGAACTGACCCCTTTGACTATCAAACCTAGAAATATGCACGCAGACAAGACTCACTCACTCACTCACTCACTCACTCACTCACTCACTCACTCACTCACTCACTCACTCACTCACTCACTCACTCACTCACTCACTCACTCACTCACTCACTCACTCACTCACTCACTCACTCACTCACTCACTCACTCAGATGGAGAGAAGCTGAGAAATGAAGTGATAGTTTTCAAGATTTCATTCAACGCTGACATCCCAAAGAGAAGAGGTGATAAACGTTTTACTTTATTTTAAATATGTTTTTTTTAATACCTTTAGTTGTTCTATATCTTTCAGCGATATGCATTTAGGGACAGTTATATTTCTTTATTGAAGAGATTACTTTCTTTGTGTGACTATATATCAAGTTTTAATTTAAAAAGTAGTGCATCCATTACTTAAAGGAATACTTCACCCATACGTAACCGGCGTTCTATCATTATAAAATCACTATTATAATATAATGAATGAGGTTTTTCTTCCCTCAGTCTTCCCTTGGCCCAGCTGTCCTGTTAATCCTAACCCTAAATTTTTCTTACTGTGATGTCACAGTGAGAAAAATGTAAGGGTTAGACAGTGAGACCATAAAACACTCTTTCTGCCTTTTCTCAGGCTAGGATGAACCGATTTAAAAAGTGTTTGCACATTTATACTAAATAGGATCTCAGAGTTCAATACACCTTCATATTCCCACCGGTGAAGTATAGGTCTTCAAATGTAAGGGTAAAAATACATTTATTTTCAGCGTGGCGTACAGTTTTTGGGTTAATGCCTTCGCCTGTGTTTGTTTGGAAACATTGGTCAAAGCCTCTTTTCAAGCACAATAAATACTTTAAGCGTCTGAATCCATGTAACAGGCTCCCTAACCCTTTATTTCTGTGTTGGGAGCATAATCACCAAATGTCGCCCGCCTGTCCCCCTTTTGTTTTCTGATATAATGGGGAAAAAAGCCACACACACACACACACACACACACACACACACACACACACACACACACACACACACACCATTGTTTTCTCTCCTTGTTTCCACACAATCTGAATTAATTGGATTGTAAATTGATCCTTCTTTGGATCAGAAACCCGTGGCAACAACAACAGTTTAATCTGAATACTAAATGTTATTAAAAGCTTCCCCTTGCTTGGCGTGTGTGTGTGTGTGTGTGTGTGTGTGACAGAGAGAGAGTGTGTGTGTGTGTGTGTGTGTGAGAGTGTGTGTGTGTGTGTGTGTGTGTGACAGAGAGAGTGTGTGTGTGTAACAGAGAGAGTGTGTGTGTGTGTGTGTGTGTGTGACAGAGAGAGTGTGTGTGTGTGTGTGACAGAGAGAGTGTGTGTGTGTGTGTGACAGAGAGAGAGTGTGTGTGTGACAGAGAGACTGTGTGTGTGTGACAGAGAGAGTGTGTGTGTGTGACAGAGAGACTGTGTGTGTGTGTGTCAGAGAGACTGTGTGTGTGTGACAGAGAGAGTGTGTGTGTGCGAGCGAGCGTGCGTGTGTGTGTGCGTGTGTGTGTAGGACAAAGTGTACCTGCTAATGAGAAATAACCCCCCAAGGGCCTATTGTATTCACTGTGAACCGGCAAGGGGATAATTCACTCATTAATTGCCTTATATTGTTCCTGAATAGCGCTGGTATGCTTTGAATATAGAACCATTGTGCCATAGAAAAAAGTTGCCGTAGTTGTTGTCAATTCTTAATGTTTTACCCGGTTTGTTTATTGCGTTTTTCTAAAGGAACATACAGTTGACAATTACATTTTGAGTTATGAATGCTAAGGTTGCGTTCCGAATCGCATACTCTTTCTTTTTTCTATTCTACATACTACATCTGACCATAAAAAGAATCTAGTTAGAATGCAGTAGACATACTTTACTCTCTTATTTCATCATAACATTGCGCCTTGATCTTGCCTCTTGCTTTTATATCCGTCTCATCCCCGTTTGTTTTCATATGGAGGCTTTGTCGATGTGACGTCACTTCACGTGTGCACTGGATTGTGGGTCAGAATTGCCCAAATAGGATGCACTTTTCAACACTAACAATCTTGGCCGCATGAAGTAGGACATCCGGGTACTTCTAACCATCCTAAATCATGGCCACAAGAATCGGGACATCCTAAATCTTTTTTCTACCAAACTATATAGTAGAAAGTATGAGATTCGGAACGCAACCTCTATCAGGTGTTTCCTTTTTACATGAGAAGACCACATGAAAGTCACATGTTAGACAATCTAACATAACAAAAAAACAATTATTAACATGGATCAATGTTGAAGGGAAATACATGTATATATTTTAAAATGGAGAATTATAATGAATTAAGAATATGATTATGACAGAATTTGAAATACAATGCGGGAAAAATTTTAAAATCCAGGCGACACACAGCAGGCAAAATGTTTAACTTTAAGAACTGGTGAATTTTGTATCTTTATTTTTTAATCAGTATAAATAAATGATGATCAAAGGTTTGGAGGTTCGATCCCCGCCCTGCCACCTGTGTCATAGCTGTTGTGTCCTTGGGCAAGACACTTCACCCACCTTGCCTCGTGTGAATGTCGATAGTTAGCCTGCTATCGGTGTGTGTGAATGGTAACGTGGGAAAGGAAAACAGGTCTCCCTTGTAAAAGAGTCTTCGGTCTCAATGGGATTTACCTGTAGAAATAAAGGTAAAAAATAAATAAATAAATGTTCCAGAAGGTGAATGTAGAGTCGGTGTTTATTTGACTAAACCTCGTCCGTTTGGTTTATGATACAATTTGTTCTTGCAAAACCAGACATGTACTAAGTATATTTTTTTAGAAAGCAAAGAAAGGCAGTTTTTAACCAAAATCTGTTAAGTAAAAACTTTGGACTCTAATATGTTGTCAAAGATTTAAAGGAATACTTCACCCACACGGAACCAGCGTTCTATCATTATAAAATCACTAATATAATATAATGAATGAGGTTTTTCTTCCCTCAGTCTTCCCTCAGTCTTCCCTTGGCCCAGCTGTCCTGTTAATCCTAACCCTTACTGTGATGTCACAAGAAGGAAACTGTAGGGTTAGACAGTGTGACCATAAAACACTCTTTCTGCCTTTTCTCAGGCTAGGATGAGAAAACGCATAACGCCGCTGCAAACGCATAAATCAGACCATAAACTACATTCAACATATTATAATATTCCTCTGAACACACACACTCACACACACAGTTTGCCTCAGGTGCAGCTGTGACCTGTTTTGCATATAGATTAGAGCGTGACAAAGTGGTTGCGTTCCGAATCGCATACTTTCTACTATATAGTATGTAGAAAAAAGATTTAGGATGTCCCGATTCTTGTGGCCAGATTTAGGATGGTTAGAATACCCGGATGGTCTACTTCATGCGGCCAAGATTGTTAGTGTTGAAAAGTGCATCCTATTTGGGCGATTCTGACCCACAATCCAGTGCGCACGTGAAGTGACGTAACATCGACGAAGCCTATAGGTCCATGTTATGAAAACAAACGGGGATGCGACGGATATAAAAGCAAGAGGCAAGATCAAGGCGCAATGTTATGATGAAATAAGAGAGTAAAAGTATGTCCCAATAGTATGCCTACTGCATCCTAACTAGATTATTTTTATCGTCGGATGTAGAATAGAAAAAAGAAAGAGTATGAGATTCGGAACGCAACCAGAGTGTGTGTTTGCTCTTTGACTGGCTCTCCTCCGCCAGACACACCAGACCACCACTCACTAGCCCCTTTTACACAGAGATTGCGGCATATTGACGGAACAACATCACTCCAAAATGCCGGCTTTGCTTGCTTCTGTGTTATTTACACAGAAGCAAATAAACACAAATTTGCATTTTAGACCTTTTAGTTATATTAGTATGAAAGAAGACATCTTATGGAAGCAAAATAGCCATAAATCGCAAAAATTTCCCAAAAATACTATGTACAGGTCTTCAAAAATGCCGTATCATATTCCCTTAGCTTATCTGGACCTTCAAAAGTCAATGATGTAACACAAGCTCGTCCATCAAACATATTATAGCGCCTCCCATTCCTTACCCTGGCATCTGATCGAAAGTGACACATACACACACACACACAC
>NC_137225.1:25467770-25482770 GCF_949987685.1 Ammodytes marinus
ACTTCTCTATCAGTCTGACAGAGTCTGTTCGAAATGCCTTACTAACTACTACGTACTACCTACTCAATACTTGGCTTACTACTCGATTACTTAAACCTGCAATGTGTAGAATTTTGGGTTTCATTTCCTAGCAGATTTTGTAGAAAATAATTATGATATCCATAAGTACATTTAATTTAGTGTATAATAGCAGAATTTTTCTTTTAGAATTATTATTTTTTCCCTTAAAAAGGGTCTCATATATGTCCATATCTCTGCATATCTTGGACCAAGGCCTAGTGCCGCCATCTTGAAAGTGTCATAGTTGGAATGTCATCAGGTGCATTGTTTAAAATTTAGAATTGTTCTTGTCCTTGAAGGCCACTGTAGCTTCTGTTATTATTCTAAAGGGGTGGGGTTACCCAGGGAGCGTTGCATTCTAGAACTTTGTAGAACTTTCTTGATGATGTCATATTACACACTGCACCTTTAAAAAGCTGCGGGAAACAGAGGAAATGTTCTGCGGATCTGAAGTTAGTTTGTTGATCGTTATTATAACCCAGTCACACAAGCACTTCATATGGTTATTTATCCATAAGAAAACATTATTATATTATGATATTATATTATATTAATATTATCATATTATATGTGTCAATATATACCTGTAACTGTTTTAATTAGGCTATATTGTACTTTCACCCATTTAATTTTAATTGCTGCCACTCTTCACCACTGTGTAAATGTTTCAATTGTTTTTCTCTTCACCTGTTGTTGTGTATTATATGTATTTGCATTGAATATTTTGTATATTGTTGTTTTTCCTTTGAATTTGTTTTGAACTCGACGTCATTGTAGATGAGGGTCACCCCTCAATTGGTCTCTCGAGGATAAATAAAAGTTAAATGAAAATTAAATGAAATATCACAACTGACCAATTTATATTTTTATATACGATCAATATTACTTTATCAACACACCGGGAATAATAAAATACCTCGAATGGAGATTTTGACATAGTGGAAAAATAAGAGAGCCACTACCGCAACATACCAGCAGATGTCAGCATTCCCAAATGAGCTGTTCAATGGGGCTTTGTCCATCAGGCTTGTTGGTGAAGCATTTGGCCAGAAAGATTCGACACATTCACGGGGACTCATCACACCATCACTAGCTCTGATGCCACGGGTTGCTCTGTAGTGGGTTGCAGTGCAGCATGTGTGTGCTGTGCCCTAAGGGGTTTGGTGTGGCCTTTTGCTGGGGGTTTGTGTGTGTGTGGGTAATGCCCTTAATGCCCGAGAAGTGTCCTGATAAAGAGGGTCTAACCTACACATTAATTCACTGGTGTTCCCGTCCCGTAGTCTCCAAAATGGAGTCTAATAAAGATAATTGATTGTGATTCTTCAGTGTCCTCCTCGTTTTGTAATTTCATCAAAATGTCTCCTGTTGACATGTAAAAGTATATGCCCTCCATTGTCACAATCTGTTGTATTTACTTTGTTATACATAATATGCTGTATGTGCAGTGTTGTGTGTACAGCGGCAGCCAATAGGATGTCCCTGAATAGACATGTGACCTAGGAGAGGCTAGCACTGGGTATGCACGCCAGGATCGTTGAGCGAACCATCTCTGTCAACACCTCCCAGGTTTCCCCTTTCCTGTTAATCCAAATGCTAGAGTCCCTGTTGGATTATTGATCGCTTATCTTCGAAATCACCAAGCTAGCAACAATGCTGCTTCTTCTCCTCCTGCAGCCGATACTCATTTCACACTTGGCGCTCACTGACCAGTCTAAAATGTACTGGCCTTTTAGGAAGGCCTAGCGATGTTTTTTTATCACGCCCAGTTGCCCACTATAATACCAACATGTAATTGGCTGATTCACCCGTCACATATTACACCTGCAGTGTGTAGAATTTTGAGTTTTATTTCCTAGCAGATTTTGTAGAAAGTAATTATAATATCCATAAGTACATTTAATTTAGTGCATAATAGCTGAAAACAATGTTTTGAATTATTTATTATTCCCTTAGAAAGGGTCTCATATATGTCCATATTTCTGCATATTTTGGACCAAGGCCTAGTGCCGCCATCTTGAAAGTGTCATAGTTGGAATGTCATCAGGTGCATTGTTTAAAATTTAGAATTGTTCTTGTCCTTGAAGGCCACTGTAGCTTCTGTTATTATTCTAAAGGGTTGGGGTTACCCAGGGAGCGTTGCATTCTAGAACTTTCTTGATGATGTCATATTACACACTGCAGGTTTAAGAGACCAGTTTGGATTTTTCTTCAATCTTCATCTCTACATTACTCATTGAAAATGCTCTTTAATGACAAAAAATGTATTGTGAATTTAGTAGAAATGTTGTCAGTAGTTTATATTATAAAATCAAAATGTTCATTCTACTCAAACATTTGCCTATAAATAGTAAAACAAGAGACACTGAACATTTGGAGTGGTCTCTTAATTTATTCCAGAGCTGTATATGAATCTCAAAATATAAACAAAGTAAATTTGAAGTGAACAGCAACATTTTTTCAAGATTCTAATCAGAGTAAAATAAAGATATGAGTATTACAAAAAAAGTAATCTGTGCAAATGCATTTTATTTTTATTTTTTATTTTTTTTAAGATATTTTTTTGGCATTTTTGTGCTTTATTGATAGTGTAGAGACAGAGTTGAAATGGGGCAGAGAGGGGAGTGACATGCAGAGGACGACCGCGGGCTGGAATCAAACCCGGGTCTGCTGCTGGCCGAGGCCCATGGGGAGGGCGCCAACTGAGCTAAGGGCGTCCCATGTAAATGCATTTTTATAAATGTTTTATTTGTAGGTTTTTGGGTGAACTAGACCTTTAACACTCGACCTGTGCAGCCATCATCAGTATACGTTCAGAAATGTTCAATTATTTTGTTTCAGCGACTACACTTTAAATAGTAAAAGTAAGAGTGAATTTAAGGTGAAAATAAATGGTTCTATTATTATATTTTTAGCCAGAACTACACACTCAAATCATCACGAACAGCTAAAGCGCTAACATGCTCCAGTCATGATAAATGGACCTGTCTAAAGCCCCTTTTTCTCTGACAATCCATCATGAACCAGACATGCAGGTAATGTAAAATGGGGGAGGGCACGTCGAAATCAGTTTTATTTTTCCATCCGTCTCTCGCCTGGCCCTGTACTGTGCTGATGTATGACTGTATTGATTTGAAGGAGGTAAACATCCCGTCAATATTTGGAGGCGAACAAACACTGTAAAATGCTTTTCATGAACAGTGGGCGACTGTGGCTCAGGTGGTAGAGCGGGTCGGCCGATGATCAAAGGGTTGGAGGTTCGATCCCCGCCCTGCCACCTGTGTCATGGTTGTTGTGTCATTGGGCAAGACACTTCACCCACCTTGCCTCGTGTGAATGTCGATAGTTAGCCTGCTGCTATCGGTGTATGAATGTGAGTGTGAATGGTAACGTGGGAAAGGAAAACAGGTCTCCCTTGTAAAAGAGTCTTCGGTCCCAATGGGATAAATGTAGAAATAAAGGTTAAAAAAACAAAAAAAAAACAAAGACCAAATGGTGAACAGATACACACCAGCTGCTTCTTGTGATTGCTTTTCATTTGTTTTCCTAGTTGTTGAATTAAAGCTGTAGCGCGTAACTTTTCTAAATTAACTTTTTTGTGAATTTTTTTTTTTTGCTGTCAGCTTCACAAACAAAACTCTTTCTGTACTTCTCACAGCTTTCTTTTTTTGAACTAAAGCTATATTTCACGGTTGGGTGAACGTGGTTGAAAGCGAGCTCTCTTCGTTTACCCTCCCCAAGGAACCACACACACACACACACACACACACACACACACACACACACACATTGGCTTAACCCCCGAGGAACTTCTTTCTCTCACATATATATTGATATAGTGTGAAGCCGGTAATTAATGCTCCACAGGGACGAATCGCAGCTGGGTTTACACACACACACACACACACACACACACACACACACACACACACACACACACACACACACACACACACACACACACACACACACACACACACACACACACACACACACACACACACACACACACACACACACACACACACACACACACACACACACACACACACACACACACGCACACACACACACACACACACACACACCATCATGGCCATATCTATCTAATCTCCACACAGCAGGGTTTTTTTTGTGCATCACTTTTCCTAGAGAAGCGTATGGATTTTCTGATGGAATTCAATTGTCCAGTCAGCTCATGAATCAACCATTAGCAAAAGGTTTCTAGTCATTTCATTGATTTCTTCTGTCATGGTTGTTTGCATTGCTGCAAATACAAGACCTATGTATTTATTAATCAAGGACACAACAGAATATTGAAAGGCCTACTTAAACCTGCAGTGTGTAGAATTGTGGGTTTTATTTCCTAGCAGATTTTGTAGAAAGTAATTATAATATCCATAAGAACGTTTAATTTAGTGCATAATAGCTGAATTTTTTTTATTTTTTATTATTTATTTTTCCCTTTAGAATGGAATGGCGCCCGCGCGGAGCTAAACGTTTAGCCCAACCAACGTTTAGCCCCTCCTCGATCTGCGCGCTGCAGTCAGGGGCACTTGTCTCACTTTCCTCCCTCTCCTCATGATAGAAGTGTCCCTTAAATTTTTCCAACTCGTCTTAATCTCCTATAATAGAAGCATAGACACAAATTCTTTACATCACTACAGAAAATCACATTGTTGCCTGCCGTTGTATTGTAACAATAGACATCAGGCCTAACATAGCAGCATTTTAAATGTCATATTTAACATATTTAAATTAATAATAATTCTCTCTCTTTATCCAAATGTTTTTCTATCCAGTTTGCTTCAGAAACGAGTTCTTAAACATTGAAACTAGAGTTATCCAAACACTTCAGTGTTTTTTCCGCTTTTTTTAGTGATCTGGCCCTTTAAAAGCTGCAGTGTGTAGAAATGTGGGTTTTATTTCCTAGCAGATTTTGTAGAAAGTAATTATAATATCCATAAGTACGTTTAATTTAGTGCATAATAGCTGAATTTTCTTTTTTTAGAATTATTATTATTTTCCTTAAGGGTCTCATATATGTCCATATTTCTCCATACTTTGGACCAAGGCCTTGTCACTGCCATCTTGAAAGTGTCATAGTTGGAATGTCATCAGGTGCATTGTTTCAAATTTAGAATTGTTCTTGTCCTTGAAGGCCACTGTAGCTTCTGTTATTATTCTAAAGGGTTGGGGTTACCCAGGGAGTGTTGCATTCTAGAACTTTGTAGAACTTTCTTGATGATGTCATATTACACACTGCACCTTTAAGAGTCTATTCTCTCCTCACACCTCTAGCGTTGCAGTTCCCCACACAGGGCTAATAAGTCCCAGACGCCCTTGTGTGCCTGTAACACTGTGTGATGTACGCGTGAGTGTTACATCCCATTAACCGCACAGACTGTCCCTGCGTTCCAAATCACAAACGTTTTCATTTTACTACACTACATACTAAAGTACAGAAGAGTTTTAGTCTTTTTACTACACTACATACTAAAGAACAGAAGAGTTTTAGTCTTTTCACTACACTACATACTAAAGCACAGAAGAGTTTTAGTCTTTTTACTACACTACATACTAAAGTACAGAAGAGTTTTAGTCTTTTTACTACACTACATACTAAAGTACAGAAGAGTTTTAGTCTTTTTACTACACCACATACTAAAGTACAGAAGAGTTTTAGTCTTTTTACTACACTACATACTAACGTACAGAAGAGTTTTAGTCTTTTTACTACACTACATACTAAAGTACAGAAGAGTTTTAGGGCCACAGACAGGAGAGAGAAAAAAATAATCAGATAAGGAAGAATTTTTTTTCATTATGTTGTGAGTTAGTGTGGGCATTTATGTATTTTCAGCATACTACAATTGAAGTGCATGTATTGGGACATCCTAAATCCTTTTCTGGCATAATAAATAGTAGGGAAGTATGGGGATTGGAACGCAGCCCCTGTGTGATGTACGTGTGAGTGTGACATCCCATTATGAACAGCACAGACTGTGTCCAGGACAAAACTACTTCTATTTGGTTAAATCATTCTTCAGAAATATTAAAAAGTTCCTCGTAGCACCTTTAAGAACAGTTATTTTAACCCTCAGTGATTGGACCATCCATAATTACTCAATTTAGTGGATGTATGTAATTAAACATAACATTTCTGGTATGCAAATGATTATTAATACACCATTCATTTACCATATACCGTTATCTTCATGTTGTGTCACTTGTGTGCCGTGATTATCATGCCCGTCTCTCCTCAGCACACACAGGGAGCCGCTGATCTCACATCAGACAATTCATACCGACAAATGGAAACATAAAAAAAAATAAAAAATAAAAATATATATATCAGAAAAGGATAATGAGGTTGCGTTCCGAATCTCATACTCTTTCTTTTTTCTATTCTACATACTACATCCGACGATAAAAATAATCTAGTTAGGATGCAGTAGGCATACTATTGGGACATACTTTTACTCTCTTATTTCATCATAACATAGCGCCTTGATCTTGCCTCTTGCTTTTATATCCGTCGCAACCCCGTTTGTTTTCATACGGAGGCTTCGTCGATGTGACGTCACTTCACGTGCGCACTGGATTGTGGGTCAGAATCGCCCAAATAGGATGCAATTTTCAACACTAACAATCTTGGCCGCATGAAGTAGGACATCCGGGTACTTCTAACCATCCTAAATCTGGCCACAAGAATCGGGACATCCTAAATCTTCTTTCTACCAAACTATATAGTAGAAAGTATGAGATTCAGAACGCAACCTTAGTTACAATCATTCTGCACATGAACCAGGCTGCTATGTGTAGGTATGGGGTGCTCCGGTGGCGTAGTGGATAGAGCACGTACCATGTTGGCTCCGGCCTTCGTTGCAATGGTCGCGGGTTCAAATCCGACCCCCCTCTCTCTCTCTGTCTCCCCATTTCACCTCTGTACTGTCTAATAAAGCTTGAAAATGCCCCTTAAAAAAAAGAGTTCACCCTGTATGTTTCTATTGTAGCCTGTAGTCCCATTGTTTCAACAACACAGTATAGACCTTAACAGACAAATTGCTTACCAAAACCATCCTGACCCCCACCATACCCCCCAGACTCATACCCAGGTTTAGAGGCTGCTGTTCGGGCATGGTCAACACCGTAACACCCGTCTTCTAGTGGTGGTCCCCCTGTAAAAAAACGACATCCAAGCTCCCCAGAAAAGGCCTAAAGCACGTTGCACCTTCGCCAGGGGCAGTGTAGATAGTACGGCCTCAACAAATAAAATAAAAAGTAGAAAATAGTTGAGGAACATCCATTTCTGCAGATGCGAGGGATTTGCAAAAAGCCGAATAAAATCGATAGGATTCATTAGCTGGAACCCTGCAGCGCACACCCACTCCATGGCCCACTGTTGACCCATTGTTCTCACACACACACACACACACAGACACAGAGACACAGACACAGACAGACAGACAGACACACAGACACAGACAGACACACAGAGACACAGACAGAGACACAGACACAGGCAGAGACAGAGAGACAGACACACACACACAGAGACACAGACACAGACACAGACAAAAACACACACAGAGACACAGACACAGAGACACACACACAGACACACACACAGACACACACACACACACACAGAGACACAGACACACACACACACAGACACAGACAGAGACACACACACACAGAGACACAGACACACACACATACAGAGACAGAGACACACACACGCACACACAGAGACACAGACAAAAACACACACAGACACACACACACACACACACACACACACACACACACACACACACACACAGACAAAAACACACACAGACACACACACACACACACACAGACACATACACACACACACACACAGACACACACACACACACACACACACACACACACACACACACACCAGAATGTCAAATGTATAACTTTTACATCTTTATTCTTTCATCCAGTTCCAAGTACAGTTTCATATTCTGAGCCGATGCCTTGCCTGTACATTATCTCAGCTGGAAAATAACCAACACACAGCCACCACGTTCAAAATAGGACAGCAAACAGCAAATCATTTTCATTACAAATTGATAGATGAAATCATTTAGCGAAGACATTTTTAGAAAAGTGACGATAGCTATAGTTCTTAGAGCCCCAGTCATATCTTAAGATTGGTTATCTTGTCCGAACCAACAGTCAAATAAACCCAATTATCATATTGAATTAAAGGAATACTTCACCCATACGGAACCAGCGTTCTATCATTATAAAATAACTATTATAATATAATGAATGAGGTTTTTCTTCCCTCAGTCTTCCCTTGGCCCAGCTGTCCTGTTAATCCTAGCCCTTACTGTGATGTCACAAGAAGGAAACTGCAGGGTTAGACAGTGAGATCATAAAACACTCTTTCTGCCTTTTCTCAGGCTAGGATGATCCGATTTCATTTTTTTTTGCACATTTATACTAAATAGGATCTCAGAGTTCAATACACCTTCATATTCCCACCGGTGAAGTAGGGCTTTAAGGCTCCAAGCAGGGGTTTAAGGTTGGTTATCTTGTCCGAACCAACAGTCAAATAAACCCAATTATCATATTGAATTAACAAAGAAAACATTTCTAATAATCACATTTGAATTTAACAGTTTGTAATTTCTTCACCGACCAATTAATTCAACGTAAATGTCAAGACTACTTCAACTTTAAAGGTGCAGTGTGTAATATGACATCATCAAGAAAGTTCTACAAAGTTCTAGAATGCAACGCTCCCTGGGTAACCCCAACCCTTTAGAATAAAGGGGTGCACCTGATGACATTCCAATTATGACGCTTTCAAGATGGCGGCACTAGGCCTTGGTCCAAGATATGCAGAAATATGGACATATATGAGACCCTTTCTAAGGGGGAAAAAAATTATTCAAAACATTTTTCTCAGCTATTATGCACTAAATTAAATGTACTTATGGATATTATAATTACTTTCTACAAAATCTGCTAGGAAATAAAACCCAAAATTCTACACACTGCACCTTTAAGGCTGTGTTGTAAAAGCCCTACTAACGTCCTGCCTCCTACATACTCAACATGTATATACTACATACTGTCTACTTAAACCATCCATTGTGTATGCGAGGTCCGTCGGACCGTTTACACTGAAGTATACAGAAGCAATAAAGATTTTATTTTTTAAACTTCTGTGTCGTTTGAAAAGACGCAATGCATTGTGGGGCGGGTTGAGTAGGAAAAGTAACCTATAGATCCATACAGAAAAATCTTCCCGGAAGTAAGAACTCATCCGGGCATTTCTCGCCTACTCAAACTCGCATACACAACCACAACATACTCAAATTGAGGTCAAAATGAGTATAAGTAGGACGCTAGTATGGCTTTGGTATGAGTAGGACATTAGTAGGGCTTTTAATATGAGTAGGACATTAGTAGGCCGTTTGGAACACATCCTAAAAGCCTGAATAAAGCATCTCCCCAGCCACCCATGTTTTTAGTTGAGGCGTGTACTATTGCTGGCATGAACATACTATCTATTATGTTTGGCATCAACCTCTTTACCAATAACATAGAACCACTATCACAACAGTCTGCTCTGAACATGATGTACTGTGTGTGTGTGTGTGTGTGTGTGTGTGTGTGTGTGTGTGTGTGTGTGCGTGTGCGTGTGCGAGTGTGAGTGTGAGTGTGAGTGTGCGTGTGCGTGTGTGTGTGTGTATCACAACAGTTTGCTCTGAACAGGAAACAGTTTGTATGAAAAAAATTAAAAAATATTATGTCTTGATTGATTGATTGATTTTTTTGGATTTCCCAGATGATGATTTGAATCGTGGCCAGATTTGGAACCTTGCCACTGGTAAATTCCATTCCAGAATCAAAGGACGGTATTCCAGCCTAGTGACTCAGAGCCTCTACACTCAGCTAAACAACACCATGTTGTACTGTGTGTGTGTGTGTGTGTGTGTGTGTGTCTGTGAGAGTGTGTGTGTGAGAGTGTGAGTGTGTGTGTGTGTGTGTGTGTGTGTGTGTGTGTGTGTGTGTGAGTGTGAGTGTGAGCGTGAGTGTGAGTGTGAGTGTGAGTGTGTATGTGTGTGTGTGTGTGTGAGTGTGTGTTTGTGTGTGTGTTTTCGGCCTATTACTTAAACCAATCACAGATTAAACAGGCATTCCAACAACTGTGTGTGAGTCTGTGAGCGTCGAATCGGGCCCTTCAGCCAAAAAAAAATAAAAATAAAAAATCACCTGGCCAAAAAAAAATGTACTTTTCTTGAGTAAATCCCAAATCGTTCGTTTCAGATAAAAGTTGAATATTTCCCAACAGTGAGAGTTGGCGTCTGTATTTCAATTTTAATTTCAAATATAAAACAATGAATGAGGCCTGCACACAATGGCAGACCGTTTGTATTAATCCATGTCCCCATACATCGCTCTGTAGATTCCTTGGATGGCCTTGTGGATGTGAGTTTTTTTCGACCCCTCTCTCAGCCGAGTCCTACCCAGAGAAGAGGCAGTGTTATCGGGTAGAAAACATCCTTTAGGGAGGGGGTGGGGTGGTGGGGGATGGATGGATGGATGGATGGATGGGTGGTCAAATCACCCTCTCAGCCGCATGATATAACCGTGAACCGCTTGGAGATGCAGGACATATTATGAAGCACGATGCCCAGGAGAAAGAGCAAGACGCAGGCTACCAGAATCACCGTGCACACCCCGGACCACGTGGACCCTTTTCCACCTCCAACCGGGCCTGTGTTCACCCTCCTTTCCACCTCTGCACCATCCATCCCGACCCCCACCATACCCCCCAGACCCTCCAGACTCATGCCCAGGTTTAGGGGCTGATTCTCGGGCATGGTCACCACTGTCACCCCCCCTTTCTGCTGGTGCTGGTGCAGGTTGAGGTGGTGGTGGTTCCCCGGCAAGAAACGACACCCAAGCCCAAGCTGCTCCCCCGAAAGCCCCACGGCACGCTCCTTCGCGAGGGGTAGCGGTAGCATGTAGCAGCCGTTACTGGGCAGTCGGATGAAAACGGGGGTGTGTTCGGACGCGTGTGGTATCGCTATAACCGTGATAATGTCCGGGTCGTCTGGCAGCTGGGATACGGACACGCCAGGGGGTAGTTTGGTGACTCCGCGGCACCACGGACACCGTATTTCTTTCATGGCGCTGCGCATTTGGGTCAGGCACACAGAGCAACATGTGTGTCTGCAGTCCAAGAGCTTGGGGCGTCTGCGTGGGCTGTAGTAGTTGAAGCAGATCTGACATTCCAGAATCGAATCTTGAGACACGGTATCCATTTTAGTTTTTTTGTTGATAAGAGGTGGTGGTCCCTTTTTTGTTGTATTCGCGGGCTAGCACACAAAAGCAATCTGTTTTGTTTTGTTGAGTGAGTGTGTGCGTGTCTGTCTGTCTGTCTGTCTGTCTGTCTGTCTGTCTGTCTGTCTGTCTGTCTTTTTTTGGGGATAGATAAGTCAGTCAGATCTAGTAGAAAAAGGCTGAAGGAAATCCAAGTGAAGCTAAGAAAAGCTCAGCGGGTTTTGATTCTTGATCCAAAACTTCCCAGCGACGTCAGAGGTCCTGGGAGGCAACATGGTCCTTCATCTGCAACGACAGGAGAGAAGAGGTTTTATTGGTGAGACGATACGGGCAGCAACAATGCATCTTGACAGAAAAATTTATTTTATATACCGTAATCAGCTAACAATCAATTTATATATAGATCAACTGATACTTTTATGAGATTAAAAGGTGCAGTGTGTAATATGACATCATCAAGAAAGTTCTACAAAGTTCTAGAATGCAACGCTCCCTGGGTAACCCCAACCCTTTAGAATAATAACAGAAGCTACAGTGGCCTTCAAGGACAAGAACAATTCTAAATTTTAAACAATGCACCTGATGACATTCCAACTATGACACTTTCAACATGGCGGCACTAGGCCTTGGTCCAAAATATGCAGAAATATGGACATATATGAGACCCTTTCTAAGGGAAAAAATAATAATAAAAAAAAAAAATCAGCTATTATGCACTAAATTAAATGTACTTATGGATATTATAATTACTTTCTACAAAATCTGCTAGGAAATAAAACCCACAATTCTACACACTGCAGGTTTAACTCAAATTAAACGGTGTGATCTAAATGTTCCTTGTTCAGACACACATGCAGGAGAGGGAATATGGAGAGGAGACATTCTTCACGTGGGAGAGAAATGCCCTTGAGGGACAGGAGTATGTTCCCAGCATGAGGGAGAGATTTGTAGCGGCCAACACAAAGGAACACTCGATGAAACCTGAATCAACTGACTAACCCACAAGGCAGACGGATACAATATACATCCAAGGACGCAAGACGCAAGAAAGAAGACCACCAATCACAAGAGACGGCTTGTGCAGCTGACGGCCGGGCTGACCACTCGTGCCAAGCGCATGCTGTCATACAGTGAAACGCAAAATGTGTTATTTTTAGTTTTTAAAACCCGTTTGAGTAGTGCTATCTAAAAGGGCCAATACATTCTAATCATTCAAATCTCTGCAGACGTGTATTTATTTTATGGGGACCATTATCGGACAGTTGGTGTGCGTCTTTTTCTCCTCTACCACTATAAATATTATGCCCGCACGAAATAACTGCAGGAGCATTTGTAACCAGGCGCTCGCTCTTCTCCCCCTGAACTTGACGTGATCACAACAACTTGCTTCGTCATTTTACTCAAATAAAACTGAGGCCTGGTTACCGAACTTTAAACCTTTCTCCATGGCATTTATTCCTTTTTTTTTTAACCTTTATTTATACAGGTAAATCCCATTGAGACCGAAGACTCTTTTTCAAGGGAGACCTGTTTTCCTTTCCCACGTTACCATTCACACACACATTCATACACCGATAGCAGCAGGCTAACTATCGACATTCACACGAGGCAAGGTGGGTGAAGTGTCTTGCCCAAGGACACAACAACCATGACACAGGTGGCAGGGCGGGGATCGAACCTCCAACCCTTTGATCATCGGCCGACCCGCTCTACCACCTGAGCCACAGTCGCCCCAATACGTAAGGCTAAAAAACCCGGTTAATTATAGTTATTAATCTCAATTTTGCACCATGACTTTGTTGCCATGGAGTAATCGTTATGTGGATCACACACACGTCTACATTTCAGCCTCCAGTTGAACTGCAGGGGTGAGTTCGCTAGACCCTTCGTGTGTGTGTGTGTGTGTGTGTGCGCGCGCGTGTGTGTGTGTGTGTGTGTGTGTGTGTGTGTGTGTGTGTTCTCAAGACCCTTCGCCCGCGTATCCGTGTTAACTACAGCTAATTCTTTTTAAGTGTCTCCTTTCGGGCTACAGACTCCATAAACAATCAATTTTTCTCCCTCCCTCTTTCTGCATAATCAAGAGTGTGTGTGTGTGTGTGTGTGTGTGTGTGTGTGTGTGTGTGTGTGTGTGTGTGTGTGTGTGTGTGTGTGTGTGTGTGTGTGTGTGTGTGTGTGTGTGTGTGTGTGTGTGTGTGTGTGTGTGTGTGTGTGTGTGTGTGTGTCCGCCCTGCTAATCCATGCAGAAGCTGTTATCGTTTGCTCTTTACAGATGATTACACCTTGTCAAAATATCACCAAGGAAACAATGAATAACAAACAGGAGCCCTGGCGACTTCATAATGTATTTCACATCCCAGAATTGTCAAGTCTTAAAGGTGCAGTGTGTAATATGACATCATCAAGAAAGTTCTACAAAGTTCAAGAATGCAACACTCCCTGGGTAACCCCAACCCTTTAGAATAATAACAGAAGCTACAGTGGCCTTCAAGGACAAGAACAATTCTAAATTTTAAACAATACACCTGATGACATTCCAACTATGACACTTTCAAGATGGCGGCACTAGGCCTTGGTCCAAAATATGCAGAAATATGGACATATATGAGACCCTTTCTAAGGGAAAAATAAATAATTAAAAAAAAAAATCAGCTATTATGCACTAAATTAAATGTACTTATGGATATTATAATTACTTTCTACAAAATCTGCTAGGAAATAAAACCCCAAATTCTACACACTGCAGGTTTAAAAACTGCTTAGGAAGGGGCATACAACTAGATTTTTCTGTTGGTAAAGCCCTAATAACGTCCTCCCTCCTACATACTCAACAAGTATATACTACAAACTGTCTACTTAACCATCGATCATTGTGTATGCTAGGTTTTTCAGACCGTTTACACTTAAGTACACAGAAGCAATAAAGATTTTTTTAAGGAAGCTTCCATGTAGTTTGAAAAAGATGCAATGCATTGTGGGGCGGTTGAGTAGGAAAAGTAACCAATCGAACCATACAGAAAAATCTTCCCGGAAGTTAGTATTCATCCGGGCATTTCTCGCCTACACAAACTCACATACACAACCACAACATACTCAAATTGAAGTCTAAATTTGTCAGAGTAACATGTAAGTAGGGCTTTATAGGATGTTAGCAGGGCTTTTAGTATGAGTAGGACGTAGCCAGCTGTGAGGAGGGAGAGAGAGAGAGAGTGAGAGAGAGAGAGAGAGAGAGAGAGAGAGAGAGAGAGAGAGAGATGGAGAGAGAGAGAGAGAGAGAGAGAGATGGAGATAGAGAGAGAGAGAGAGAAGCGAATGAAGGGAAGGAGAGGTGACCAGTGATTGCCCTGTAACACCTCACATCTCAGTCCCTTTATCAGGAACAAGATCTCTGATGTGTGTGTGTGTGTGTGTGTGTGTGTGTGTGTGTGTGTGTGTAGGGGGGAAGTGTGTGTGTGTGTGTGTGTGTGTGTGTGTGTTTGGACGAGAGAGAACGATTATATTTGACCTTGGGCCAGCGGTACATGACTACAACAGGACAATTTCATACAATATGATACAATATGACACCCTGCCCTTACACCCTTACAGGAATAATTATGAAGCCTT
>NC_137225.1:25487770-25490270 GCF_949987685.1 Ammodytes marinus
GCCTCTAGAGCCTCGGCTGAGACTGGCAATTGCGCTCTGGTGGTACGCTACACCCAGCGAATATAGATCAATTGGCTGCATATTTGGGGTCGGTATCGCCACAGTCTGTGTGGTAGTGCGTCAGGTTACTACAGCGCTGCAGAGGGCCCTGTTAACACGTTTTGTGGACCTCCCAACTGGTGCCCGCCTCCAGGAGACAATGGACGGATTTGCTCAACGTGGGTATCCCATGTGTGCTGGTGCCATCGACGGTACACACATACCCATCATTGCCCCCCGTCACGAGCCATCAGCCTACTACAACAGGAAAGGGTGGCACTCCATTGTGCTTCAGGCTGTTGTTGACCACAACTGCTGGTAAGAATCACTCTGAATATATTCCCTTTCATGTCTAACTTTTAAAATCTGAATAAAGCCCCCGACTCTTTTACTTAACTTTATTGTTATTATTCTTTTTGTTCCAGCTTCACAGATGTGTATGTTGGCTGGCCTGGTCGCACACATGACGCTCGAGTTTTGGTCAATTCGCCCCTCTACAAGAAGGCAGAAGAGCAAGGCGGTTACCTTTTCCCACGTGAAGTAAGTTTTCAATCAACCGATTTATAAATGATAAAGTATTTTACTTTTTTTATAGCTTTGCAAAGGGTGAGGCAAATACTGCCATAAAGATACAAGAAACAAAAATAATACAGAGTGATGGACATGTGCAGCAGTACTACAATCTACTTACCATTTCTAAACACATGCATCTAATTTTTTGCACTGCCTTTTTACACAGGCGTTTTTATATTCATCCATTTATATGCCCCTGATGTAATTTTGTATTGTGTTGATCTACATTGTAGTACTTGATAATGCACACTGATGGTAAATAACTAAGTGGAAATTACATTAGTGCTTGATTTTGATTTGAGCAGCATCACATACTTATACATTTGCATTGCTCTTCCAACAGCGATCCATCACCGTTGAAGGAGTTGAAGTATCTGCACATATCATTGGAGACCCTGCATACCCCCTGAGGAAGTGGCTGATGAAGGGCTTCACCAACCACCATGCACTCAACCAACAGCAGCGTACATTTAACTACCGCTTGAGCTCAGCAAGGATGGTGGTCGAAAATGCTTTTGGCCGGCCGCCTTAAAGGTCGCTGGAGGTGCCTGGGCAAAAGAAATGATGTTGAAACTGCATTCATGTCAGATGTTGTTGTCGCATGCTGCATTTTACACAACATCTGTGAGATCAACAAGGAACACTTCTTGCCAGAGTGGAACACTGATGAAGCTATTCTCCCTGAGCCTGAGGGAGTAGCCTATGAAGGTGCACAGGCACAAAGCTACACTGCTATCCGTCAAACCTTGATGTCAATGTTATAAATATGCCCATACTCTAACATCACAAGTGTTCTGACTGTTAAAAATGATTGTGAAATTAATAAAAGGCATTAATCAATCAAAATTATGTGTCTTTTTTAATCTTCTGTAAATTGGGAACACTAATGATGATTCATTACAACCACTAATAGTTTATCACCACTAAACCCCTGAAGATGCTCTAATATTATGTTTTATTTTATAAAAAAAATACAGGCAAATTTACTGTTCATAGACGTTTAATTAATTGTTCATAATTAACCTGCACCTCCCTTGGTGCTGCCATGGACCTATTATAAGAGTCTGCCCATAATAAATGTACTGTCGTGGTTGTGTGACGATGTGTATAGCTGATAAATATATTCTCACTGAGCCTGAGAAAGTACCCTATGAAGGTGCACATAGCTACACTGCTATGCGTCACACCTTATGTTACAAATATGCCCATACTTTAACAACAAATTACAAGTGTTCTGACTGTTAATCATGATTGTGAAATTAAGAAAAGACTGCATTAATCAAAATCAAAATATGGTTTATTTAGTGACATGCGAAGAAAATATGTGTTTTTAAAAAGGGGAACACATTAAATTACAATATAACTATTTACAACGTGCAGTGAGGCTGTATTTGCCTAGTGTTCACTCCAGCTGCTGGAGGAAGGAAGAGGACAATCCAGGAGTGAAAGAGGCTTCGGTAGGGTGTTGCAAACTACTGTTGTTGTTGTTGTAATTTCGGGGTGGGGGAACAGAGTAGTGGTGTGGGGAAGCATGCTGTCCTGTAGGCCCTGGCATGCGTGAGACCAGGTCACGCAGGAGGGAGGCCTGGTCCCTCATATCTTGTTGAATGTCCCTTATAAGACTCCCAAAATACGAGGCATGCTCTGCCCGCTCCCGTCTGCTGTCCTCCCGTGCCTCTCTCATCTCCTCCCGCGCCTCTCTGCGGTGCTGTTCATCCTCTGCTCTCTGCCTCTCGTCTCGTAGACGATCCTTCTCCTCGTCCTTTCGGTCCAGTTCCAGCAACATGTGTCTAACTTCTTCGGTCACCTCTTGAGCCCTGGTTAACCGGCGGCGCCGTTTATGTGCTGGCGCGCATGCTGAATAACAACAAACACACACAACATTAGC
>NC_137225.1:25500270-25503614 GCF_949987685.1 Ammodytes marinus
AGCGTTTATAAACTGGTGCCCCCCCCCCCCCCCTCTAACCTCCCTCTCCCCCTGACACTGGTGCAGGAGCTCAAGAAAAATCCCAAGAAGAGCCCAAGAAATGTTTCAGTTGTTGATTCTACTGCTAAGAAAAAACCTGGACGTAGAGCAGAAGGTATAAAATCCATGTGCCATCACTGAAGGCTTTACCTCATGTAGATGGCGATGCACCGACAGTGTTGTTGTAATCACTCAGAATTCCTCATGGGGGGGGCGACAGAAGTTACGCAATGTAGCTTTAACACAGGACAATTTTTGAGTTACCACTTGAGTTTGCCATTGAGGGACAGAGTGTGAAGTTGTCTACTTTTCAAGTTAAAGTGGCTACAAGGAACTTTCAGTTTGTGTTAATTCTAGCGCCCCCTTTGGACAAAAGCAGTAGTGTTTTTACCACGCCAGCTGTTGTTCCTGGGTGAGCGTATACCCATGACAAAGGCATTAAGAAAAACTATACAAAAACAGCATTCTTTGCACGGATGGTCTCGTTTGCTGTTACATGTAATTTATGATCATCAGAGGAAAAACGAGACTGTTTCAGAAATATTTAAAAAGTTCCTCGTAGCACCTTCAATAAATAAACACATAACATTTTACATCTGTCCAAGGAATAACATGGGTTGCGTTGCGTTCCGAATCTCATACTTTCTACTATATAGTGTGTAGAAAGAAGATTTAGGATGTCCCGATTCTTGTGGCCAGATTTAGGATGGTTAGAAGTACCCGGATGTCCTACTTCATGCGGCCAAGATTGTTAGTGTTGAAAACTGCATCCTATTTGGGCAATTCTGACCCACAATCCAGTGCGCGCCGCACGTGAAGTGACGTCACATCGACGAAGCCTCCATATGAAAACAAACGGGGATGCGACGGATATAAAAGCAAGAGGCAAGATCAAGGAGCCATGTTATGATGAAATAAGAGAGTAAAAGTATGTCCCAATAGTATGCCTACTGCATCCTAACTAGATTATTTTTATCGTCGGATGTAGTATGTAGAATAGAAAAAAGAAAGAGGAGGAGATTCGGAACGCAACCATAGACAGACTTGACAGCGTTTTGCACACCACACTGTTTCTGCGACAGGTGCTAAAATGAGCCACACAGATAACACCTGGCGTGGCATGTTGCTCGGTTACCTAAATGTTAATGACTTGAGCGGTTGGTGGGCAAACTGACAGGATAATAAGCTCTCATGGGGCCAACGAAGGTTAATCAATGTGCCAGTGACAGCCGGTCAGTTTAGTGTATTTGCCTTATTGATCCAGACATGTGGAGAAAATGGGGAATGCAATACAGGTCTCTTAATCCAGGAAAAATGTCTCATCTTGGACTAAAACTCAACCCAGGTAAATGTATTGATTTTTTGCCGTGTGGATTTAGCAGTGTAAATGTATCTCCCAACAAAGACACCAATATGCATGACACCTGTCTGTCTGTCTGTCTGTCTGTCTGTCTGTCTGTCTGTCTGTCTGTCTGTCTGTCTGTCTGTCTGTCTGTCTGTCTGTCTGTCTGTCTGTCTGTCTGTCTGTCTGTCTGTCTGTCTGTCTGTCTGTCTGTCTGTCTGTGCGTGCGTGCGTGCGTGCAATCTAAATCTATCTCCCAATAAAGACACCAATATGCATGACACCTGTGTGTGTGTGTGTGTGTGTGTGTGTGTGTGTCTGTGTGTGTGTGTGTGTGTGCGTGTGCGTGTGTGTGTATATTCTAAATCTATCTCCCAACACAGACTCCAACATTCATGACACCTGTTGCCATGACCACACCGGCGACATCATCAGCATAGTAACGCTATCGTCACGGCTACCGGCGCTTCCTAAACAGATTAGCCCAAAAAGACAAACTGCCGAGGTCTGAAGCCTTTAACAGCCGGGCAGGGAAAGTGAATTATAACAACTTAAAGTCCCCTGTGTGTGGAAAATAATGCACGTCAAACAAGCCTGTGTGTGTGTGTGTGAGAGAGAGAGAGAGAGAGAGAGAGAGAGAGAGAGAGAGAGAGAGAGAGAGAGAGAGAGAGAGAGAGAGAGAGAGAGAGTGTGTGTGTGAGTGAGAGTGAGTGAGTGAGTGAGTGAGTGAGTGAGTGAGTGAGTGAGTGAGTGAGTGAGTGAGTGAGTGAGTGAGAGTGAGTGAGTGAGTGTGAGTGAGTGAGTGAGTGAGTGAGTGAGTGAGTGACTGAGTGTGTGTGTGCGTGTGTGTGTGTGTGTGTGTGTGTGTGTGTGTGTGTGTTTGTGTGTGTGTGTGTCACCCCCCCCCCCCCCCCCATCGGTTAGTATGGATGGTAAATGGACTCAACTTATATTTATATAGCGCTTTTCCCTGGTATTAAGAATAAGAAGAAAGCAATCTCGTTTGCTGTTACATGTCATTTATGATCAGAGGAAAAAAATTAGACTGTTTCAGAAATATATAAAAGTTCCTCGTAGCTACTTTAAACCTGCAGTGTGTAGAATTTTGGGTTTTATTTCCTAGCAGATTCTGTAGAAAGTAATTATAATATCCATAAGTACATTTAATTTAGTGCATAATAGCTGAAAAAAAAAATGTTAATAATTTTTTTTTCCCTTTAGAAAGGGTCTCATATATGTCCATATTTCTGCATATCTTGGACCAAGGCCTAGTGCCGCCATCTTGAAAGTGTCATAGTTGGAATGTCATCAGGTGCATTGTTTAAAATGTTGAATTGTTCTTGTCCTTGAAGGCCACTGTAGCTTCTGTTATTATTCTAAAGGGTTGGGGTTACCCAGGGAGCGTTGCATTCTAGAACTTTGTAGAACTTTCTTGATGATGTCATATAACACACTGCAGGTTTAACGTAAAGAATGATCCCATATTCAAGTGTACTGGGCTGAGTGATAGCTAGAGGTTAAGAAGGGATATAAAACGTCTTTCATATTGTTTTGGAGGGTCAAATTCACTTCTAAATATTGATGTGAGGTCTGTGCTCACGTGGTTTTGGAGAGAAGGAGAGAAATGTCAAGACAAAGCAGACGAGGCTCGTTGGCCTTTTCATTTCTTATCGGTTCACTCCATCTATCCATTCCTCTTTCTGCTCCCTCGCTCCCAATACTAATTCATCCTCCTCCACTTGGTCTGTCTGTCTGTCTGTCTGTCTGTCTGTCTGTCTGTCTGTCTGTCTGTCTGTCTGTCTGTCTGTCTGTCTGTCTGTCTGTCTGTCTGTCTGTCTGTCTGTCTGTCTGTCCGTCCGTCCATCTATCCATCTCTCTCTCTCTTTCCCTCCCTCCCTCCCTCCATCCATCCCTCCCTCGCTCCTCCCTCCCTCCCTCCCTCCCTCCATCCATCTATCCATCC
>NC_137225.1:25503814-25508814 GCF_949987685.1 Ammodytes marinus
TGTGTCTGTGTGTGTGTGTGTCTGTGTGTGTGTGTGTGTCTGTGTGTGTGTGTGTGTGTGTGTGTCTGTGTGTGTGTGTGTGTGTGCGTGTGTGTGTGTGTGTGTGTGTGTGTGTGTGTGTGTGTGTGTGTGTGTCTGTGTGTGTCTGTGTGTGTGTGCGTGTGCATGTGCGTGTGCCTGTGTGTGTCTGTGTGTGTGTGTGTGTGTGTGTGTGTGTGTGTGTGTGTGTGTGTGTGTGTGTGTGTGTGTGTGTGTGTGTGTGTGTGTGTGTGTGTGTGTGTGTGTGTGTGTGTGTGTGGCGTCTCGTGAGCAGAAGTCGACTTGCGTTGATGAGGTAATGGGGTGAGGTTTTGAGACACGAACCAAACTGTAATTATTTTGAGAATGAAGGGAGGAGAGTGTGTGTGTGTGTGTGTGTGTGTGTGTGTGTGTGTGTGTGTGTGTGTGTGTGTGTGTGTGTGTGTGTGTGTGTGTGTGTGTGTGTGTGTGTGTGTGTGTGTGTGTGTGTGTTCCCTCCCCCGCTGCCACGTCCTTGGATGACATCAGAACATGAGACATTTTCATGACAGGAGTCTCCATAAAGCAGATACAAGAGCCAGCCAGCCACACACACACACACACACACACACACACACACACACACACACACACACACACACACACACACACACACACACACACACACACACACACACACACACACTCTCTCTCTCTGCATGTCATTCCCCTCTCTCATCTCTGTCTCTCCACACTGTCAATAAAGCATGAAAATGCCAAAAAGTAAGTCTTCAAATCTTACTACATTTTTTCCAAAGCTCCGAATATCCTTTAAGGCTCATTTTTCCTCTGATGATCATAAATTACATGTAACAGCAAACCAGACCATCAGTGCAAAGATTGTTATTTTTATGTAGTTTTTCTCAGTGTTGGGAGTAACGCGTTACAGGAAGTAATGCATTACTGTAATGCATTACGTTTTGCTGTAACGCGGTAATGTAAGGCATTACAGCAAAAAAATGGTAATGTGTAACGCGGTACATATCTCAGAAACGCGCGTTACAATGCATTTTAAACCCGAAATTGACTGGTTTGTTGTTTTTATACAAACAACACCGCGAGTTTCACAGAGGAGAACAAACCCACGCTAATGTTACTGCTAGAGGAGAAGAAAACTCGATTTGCTGCTACAATTGATTCCAAAGATGCGCTAGCCTACTGGCTACCGTCTCACTGCCCAAGTTATTGAAAACTTTTGTAGTGTTTGGAGACTCTGTGCTCAACGAGCAGCGGGTGCTAAGAGCACTCGGAGGCGGTCAGTCTCGGAGCAGCCCCTCGGAGCGAGTCCCTGCCTGCTGTCAGAGCAGAGAGGTGAAACACCTCCGCGTCCAGGCTGCAAATGAATCGCGCTGTTGTTAGGTGCGAAATCGGAGATAGTGTGCCACGAAGCTATTTATGCTGAAGCGGTATTGCTGGATTTAGGAGTTATTTAGAGATATGGCAAGCAAAAAGTTGACGAGTAGGGAGTTGGTGTTCACTCTTTCTACGGCCCCGGTCACGGTGCGTCCATGCGCAGCAGTGGTGCAGCCATGCGACGCAGCATTATATATATATTAATATTATCATATTATAATGATAATAATGATGATAATAATATTAATGAAGAATAGAAGAAAAATGAAATAAAAATGGTGGTGGGTAAAAAAAAATCATAAACGCCTACTGTTTATATGAGTTTTGTGGTGTAGTTCTAGTTCTAGTTTACAACTGTTGGCTTACAACAAAGTGGACATCATTACAAATGGATGGAGGGGTGAATCTGATTAAATAAGTTCAACTCTCTTTCAAAATATCAGGTATTTCATGGAAATTACATAATAGCCTACAACATGGCCGCCACCATATGACGTCATAATATGCTAATTAGATGGGAAAATGTACTCCCCAGATAAACTTTAGGTCATTCTCAATATTTGTCTCATTTACACTTTGTCTCTATCTCAAACCACTTTCAATCCAGAGCCTTCTGAAATTTAAGTGTCAAAATCTAGTATTTTTAAAAATAAAACCCGGCGCCTAAAGGGTTTGCTTTGATGCAAATTATGAAATCTTAACATAACGGCGGCAATGATGGTGCGTAAAGGACAGCGCAGTTGGCAAGCTCTCCTCAGCACTAAAAGTGCTGCAGCAAAAAAGTCACAATAAGAGTTGATCGCTTTGTCGATTCATGCCTCTGACACACACGTCGACTCCCAACATAATGAGTGGATGCTTTGAATTAGCAAAGGAGATATATATATTTAGGCTACTATTGTTATTATAAAATGTCACGCAAGAGAGACGATAAACAAACATAATGGTCAGTTATCATTTAGATTAGATGGCAAGATGATAAGGCAGATTCTTTGGAACAACTAAAAAAGGCAACAGTTGATGATGATGATGATGTGAACAACTTGTTTGTGCTTTTAAGTCACCAGAACACAAGAAACAAGTCTTTGAGGCTCAATTTACTTTTTCAATCTACAGTAGTAGGCTCTAGCTCTATTGATATTAATATAGGCTAAATAAATACCTAAAGATACAGTATTTCTATTATAAAATGTATTGCACCATGAGCCATAACTGTGACCATTATATTATATAGCATAGGCCTACTTGTGTTAGCCTTAAGCCTAGCTCAGTCATTATGCCATACCATGTCACCTCCTGCTGTGTAATGAGCTGCATTGAACACAAGAAGATCTATTGAGAACACCAAATCCATATTTCATGTTATTTTGGTGAAAGTAATGCAAAAGTAATGTAAAAGTAGTGTAATGCCTTACAATTCAAAGACAGTAATATTGTAATGTAACTAACTACTTTGAAATGCCAGTAATAAGTAATAACTAGAAATGCAATTCCTGAAGAAATTGCGGTGTGAATGCTGCGCTGCTGAACTGAAGCTGATGCTGAATAAACTTCACTGCTGAATGTTGATGAAGAACGAAGGATGAATATATCTGAATGAATAGAATGATTGAATAATACAATCTATGAAAAATGAATTAAAAATTTATGAATTATGACCTTGAAACTTGACCTTTGACCTCTAAACTCCTATGGGGTTATAATTGAGTCATAATAAACATTTGTGCAAAGTTAGAAGAAAATCCGTGTAAGTCTAAATTTTGCGGTAACTGGGACTTGAACCACCAACTTTAAGCTCAGGGTTTTATAAAAAAATAAAAAAAATTATAGATATGCCTAATGTGTCATATGCACTTCCCACGAGACATGTTCCCCTTCACACAAAGATTTAAGGTGAAAATGTTATTCCCTAAGCAGGATTCGGACCTGTGATCTTCAGGCTGCGAGACCTAGGCTTAAACCACTAAGCCACCAAAGTTGTTGAATCTATCAGAGCAGGTTACATCTATAAAGAGAACTCTATATTCCTATGGCGCGGTGGTGAGCTAATCAGGGCCAATTGGTAACAGCTGTGGTCCCTCTCCACCTTTAGAGCTGAGCGAAACGCATCCTTCAAACTTCTGCCTCTCACACGCAAACCGTTTGTCTGACAGACAAAATGAAGATACCGTGAGAATCAGAAGATTCCAAGATATGGATAAAAAACTTAAAACTGTGAAATAGTAATTGATTAGACTTGGAGCTAAAGTACATTGATGGCTTGATGGAGAGCTCGTCTGAGTCAACTCAGTAAGCTACAACATAAAATAAAAGATTGCGGTGGAGGCTAGAACGGAGGCGGAAGCGGAGGCGGCTTCTTCTTCTTCTTCTTTTAATTTCCGGCAATTGCCTTTTCAGCACATTGCTGCCACCCACAGGACAAAGATAACACGCGTTCAATGAACGATCTGAAAAAAAGCATTTCCTGCTGAGTTGAAAAGTTGAACAAAAGTGGAAAAACTAAAGGTTTATAAAGTCGAAGTTTATAAAGGTCATACTTGTGTAAAATAAGTTTAAAAGGAGATGAGTTTTTTTTTAAATTATCTATTTCAAATAGCCTACACAATGGTATAACTGCAGCAAGACAAACTATGCAATTAATATTAGATATTATTGCATATTTAATCAAGTAAATAAATTACTATTTCATTTAGAACTGTGCCATATCTCTCCTCTTCACCCCAAAGCCCAAAAAACATTAGGATTAAAAAAAGACAGTGCCTCACCAGCCATAAACCTCACTGCACGTCTCTTCACATTCACACTCTCTCACTCACACACACACACACACACACACACACACACACACACACACACACACACGGACTCTCTCACTCACACAAACACACACACAGTTTCACATGGGATGTTACTGGTTTCTATGGCAACAGTTGATGACAGTGTCTTCAGTTATTTTGGTCCTGTAATACACTGATATGCAGCAGTTGGTTGGACACCATTTAGCTTGGAAGCCCAAAACTTCCATTGTGTAGGTTCGGTAGTCACATCTATGCGACCGGCAGAATATGTCTTTTTTGGGTGTAATAAACCTTTAAATATCTCTGAAGTTATGAATTTTATGAAAAAATTGTGAATTATGGAAATGTGCTCCCATGCAAGACGAACATGGGACAATTTGAATCCTTAAAAGGAGTTGAAAAGTTGAATATATAGAGGTTTGAATAACATTTCTTGCTGAAGTTATGAAGAAGTTGAAAGACATGGATACAAATCTTAAAACTATGAAATAGTAATTGAATAGACTTGGAGCTAAACTACCTTGATGGCTTGAATTTATATGAATCAGCTAAAGGAGTATGAAGATGTGGAAAAGTAAGAAACAGTCTTAAATATGAACAGTAGTGAATTGTTTAACTCTAATAGGAATGATGTTGAATATTTAAAAATGTCTAGATAAAATTACAATTGAAAGACATGAAAAACAATGTATGTGTGAAATAGGCCTTCAAAGAGCAGAGTGTTTGCCCCATTTCAACTGTGCCTCTACGAACTGTCTAATAAAGCGGAAAAAAGAAAAAAAGAATCAAGAA
>NC_137225.1:25568814-25573814 GCF_949987685.1 Ammodytes marinus
AGACAGCGAGATATCACCGCAAACACACACACACACACACACGCGCGCACGCGCGCACGCACACACACACACACACACACACACACACACACACACACACACACACACACACACACACACACACACACACACACACACACACACACACACACACACACACACACACACACACACACACACACACACACACACACACACACACACACACACACACACACACACACACACACACACACACACGTATATCACAGCAAACACACTGACCTACCGGGAGGTTTTGTATTTCTGACGTGATTCTATTACATGTGTTTTTACGATGTTTAAACGTCATATAGAAGCTTCAGTTTCAGCAGATATCTGTGTCCTGAAACCCATACCTGCAGTTTACACAAGCCTAGCCTCTGTAAACCTGGATTAACACAGTACAAATCCTGGGGCTGCTCCGGTGGTGTAGTGGATAGAGTGCGTACCATATCGGCTCCGGCCTTCGTTGCAGTGGTCGCGGGTTCAAATCCGACCCGTGGACCTTCACTGCAGGTCATCCCCCCCCCCCTCTCTCTCTCTCTCTCTCTCTCTCTCTCTGTCTCCCCATTTCAACTCTGTACTGTCTAATAAAGCTCTCTCTATCTCTCTCTCTCTCTCTCTCTCTCTCTCTCCCCATTTCAACTCTGTACTGTCTAATAAAGCTCTCTCTGTCTCTCTCTCTCTCTCTCTCTCTCTCTCTCTGTCTCCCCATTTCAACTCTGTACTGTCTAATAAAGCTCTCTCTCTCTCTCTCTCTCTCTCTCTCTCTCTCTCTCTCTCTCTCTCTCTCTGTCTCCCCATTTCAACTCTGTACTGTCTAATAAAGCTCTCTCTCTCTCTCTCTCTCTCTCTCTCTCTCTCTCTGTCTCCCCATTTCAACTCTGTCCTGTCTAATAAAGCTTGAACATGCCAAAAAATTATCTTTAAAATAAAAATAAACAGTACAAATCCTAAATAGCAGAGAATTAAACCTAACTGAGTTTTCTAACCCTAGTTCTATACAACCCTAACTTGAGTTGATCCAGACAGATCAGCAACATATAAATGAAGGGGGCGCCCTTAGCTCAGTTGGTAGGACGTCCTCCCCTCCCTCCCCCCCATGGGCCTCGGCCAGCAGCGGACCCGGGTTCGATTCCAGCCCGCGGTCGTTCTCTGCATGTCACTCCCCTCTCTGCCCCATTTCACCTCTGTCTCTACACTATCAATAAAGCATAAAAATGCCCCAAAAAAATATATCTCTAAAACAATAAATGAACACAGCAGAAACAGTGACAACCAAGCAAAAGCACTAATTCAAAGATAGTACTGAGCAGTTACTTAAAGCTCATTTTATTTCCTGAACATTTTCGATTAAAACAAATTAAACCATTTACACTGTTTCACTTCAAAGCAGCTCGTTTATTACCTGAGTTTATTCATAAAACTATTAGTGTTACAAGGAGTGAGAGGTGTGGAGAAAATAAAGCAATAGGAGTGTTTTTAAGACATTCATGAGGCAAAAGGTACAGATTAATATCACATTGCATATTATTTCTTCCTCTGTTTCCCTCTGGGGATCTTTAAGGAATCAATTCTAGCTGATTTTGTGGAGTTAAACTTTGTTCCAGTCCCCCTTACGATAAGCTTTGTCTGGTCTTTGTTATTAAATATTTCTTGATTCACAGTCTGTTGTTTTTAAAGCTGCTACGAGGAATTTTCAGTGTGTGTTCATTCTAGCGCCGCCCTTTGGACAGAAGCGGTAGTGTTTTTACCACGCCAGCTGTTGTTCCTGGGTGAGCGTATACCCATGACAAAGGCATTAAGAAAAACTATATAAAAATAGCATTCTTTGCACTGATGGTCTCGTTTGCTGTTACATGTAATTTATGATCATCAGAGGAGAAAATTAGACTGTTTCAGAAATATTAAAAAGTTCCTCGTAGCAGCTTTAAAGTTTGATTGTTTGTGTTGTACAAAAAGATCAATCAATCATCAGGGGTGTGTGTGTGTGTGTGTGTGTGTGTGTGTGTGTGTGTGTGTGTGTGTGTGTGTGTGTGTGTGTGTGTGTGTGTGGGGGGGGCGGTTCGACCAACTCAACTACAGGGTCGGTGGTTGGATCCCCCGTCTCCCCGCCACATGTCCAAGTGTCCCTGGGCAAAGAGACACTGAACCCTAAATGTCTCCTGATAGTTAGCTTGCACCCTGCGTGGTAGCTGCTGCTGCTATCGGTGTATGAATGTGAATGTGTGTGTGTGTGTGTGTGTGTGTGTGTGTGTGTGTGTGTGTGTGTGTATGAATGTGAATGTGAATGTGTGTGTGTGTGTGTGTGTGTGTGTGTGTGTGTGTGTGTGTGTGTGTATGAATGTGTGCTCCAGTTGTAAGTCGCTTTGGATAAAAGCGTCTGATAAATGACATGTAATGTAATGTAATGACCAAATCAGGACAGTTCATTTTGTGACACTGCTTTGGACTCCAGCAGCGTTTTGATGATGTCATCAGAGTAGGACAGAGTGTGACGCAGAACCTGCACCGTGTGTTGACCAATCAGAGGAGGGGGCGTCGGCCTGTCTGAGCTGAAGCTGCTGAAACGAACCGCGGGACCTGGAACACACAAACTATTAGGTTAGTGTGTGTCTGTCTGTGTGTCTGTCTGTCTGTGTGACTGTCTGTCTGTGTGTGTGTCTGTGTGTGTGTGTGTGTGTGTGTGTGTGTGTGTGTGTGTGTGTGTGTGTGTGTGTGTGTGTGTGTGTGTGTGTGTGTGTGTGATATCGGGCTACATCTTCATATTCCCTGTGTTCCGAATCTCATACTTTCTACTATATAGTACGGTAGAAAAAAGATTTAGGATGTCCCGATTCTTGTGGCCAGATTTAGGATGGTTAGAAGTACCCGGATGTCCTACTTCATGCGGCCAAGATTGTTAGTGTTGAAAACTGCATCCTATTTGGGGCGATTCTGACCCACAATCCAGTGCGCACGTGAAGTGACGTCACATCGACGAAGCCTCCATATGAAAACAAACGGGGATGAGACGGATATAAAAGCAAGAGACAAGATCAAGGCGCAATGTTATGATGAAATAAGAGAGTAAAAGTATGTCCCAATAGTATGCGATTCGGAACGCAGGGGCATTTCTAGGTTTCTTAATCATCCGGGGCCCAGTGGGCGCGCACCAATTTTTTTGTATGCTTTATGTCGCATGCACATTTTTTCATACTGCTTTACCAGCCTACATTTTGGGGGACGAATTATAGGTTGGGGGTATGGGTGTCCTCCCCCCAGAAAGAATTGAGCATCAAACACTTAATTTCCTGCATTCTGGTGGATTTTTATCCACCGATCTGTGAGTTTTCTGCAACAATTTAAAGTGGAAATAAAAGAAATTCGGTGAAGGAAAAGACAACATTCAGGTTCCTGGAGAAGCAACTATAAAGGAATATAATGCAGTAGGGCTCTCAGGGGAGGTGGGGGGGTCTAACCCTCTCAGGGGGGGTGGGGGGGGGTTAACCCTCTCAGGGGGGGTGGGGGGGGGGTTAACCCTCTCAGGGGAGGTGGGGGGGGGGGGTTAACCCTCTCAGGGGGGGTGGGGGAGGGTCTAACCACTACAAGGTTCTAAGGTATATTCTCTCAATGTACAAACTCTGATTAACAAGTTATTAGCTCATCAAAGAAGTGAGTTTTAAGCAACAATTAAGTCATCAATTAAGGGACCAAGTCGAGCACACACGCGCGCACGCACACACGCACACACACAGACACACACACACAGACACACACACAGACAAACAGACAAAGAGACAAAGAGACACACACGCACACAAACAGACACAGACACAGACACACACACACACACACACACACACACACAAAGACATACACACAGACACACACACACACACACACACACACACACACACACACACACACACAGACAAACAGACAAAGAGACACACACGCACACACACACACAGACAAACAGACAAAGAGACACACACACACACACACACACACACACACACACACACAGAAGAAGACACACAAAACGTTCCTTCCGTCCGACCACACAGCTGACGGAACAAAACAAGTTATTTTGGGAAAATAAAGAGCAGCGCTAATGAGCCGAACTCTCACAGTCACCGTGTGTGTGTGTGTGTGTGTGTGTGTGTGTGTGTGTGTGTGTGTGTGTGTGTGTGTGTGTGTGTGTGTGTGTGTGTGTGTGTGTGTGTGTGTGTGTGTGTGTGTGTGTGTGTGTGTGTGTGTGTGTAGATGTGTGTGTGTGTGTGTGTGTGTGTGTGTGTGTGTGTGTGTGTGTGTGTGTGTGTGTGTGTGTGTGTGTGTGTGTAGATGTGTGTGTGTGTAGATGTGTGTGTGTCACGATTTTCTGCACCAGTGGGTCTATCAATGTGTGAGTGTGTGAAAAGCGCTGTTACATTCACCCCGTCCGCAACAGGTTTCACCCCTCACTGACACTCGCCGAAAGTGACGGCCGCAGTGTGTGTGTGTGTGTGTGTGTGTGTGTGTGTGTGTGTGTGTGTGTGTGTGTGTGTGTGTGTAGCACCACCGTCAGGACAAACTGCTGCATCACAGTCCAATTATATAACTGACCTCTATTAACGGACACGCACTTTTTTGGCTGTTTAGTTGTTTACCGGTTTTGACACACACACACACACACACACACACACACACACACACACACACACAGAAACACACAGACACAGACACACACACACACACACACACACACACACACACACACACACACACACACACACACACACACACACACACACACACACACACACACACACACACACACACACACACACAGGAATGCGACAACAAACGGTCGGCCAATGAATGTTCTGAGCTGCACGTTTTGAGGGACACTTCTCAGTTCTCAAATCAATTCTTTTTTGTCATTTTTGCATTTTTGTTGTACCTTTTCGCCACCCTTTCAGGCGGCTAGTACCCCTACGGAGGAGTACTGAGATCGG
>NC_137225.1:25608814-25611314 GCF_949987685.1 Ammodytes marinus
CCACTGGTTTTCCTTGGACAAGTTGTGGATCGTGGCAACTCTGTTAGCAACGTAAGTATGGAAACGTTTGGTTTTGTTGTGAATGTATTTCAGTACGGATGTACTGTCTGTCCAAAAGGTAGAGTCCTGCAATTCCATATGGAGTTCTCTTTGTAGCATCCTGTCTACCTTCACAGCCAGTGAAGCAGCGGCAAGCTCCAGCCTTGGGATGGTGATCTGTTTTAATGGGATTACCCTGGATTTCCCCAGTACAAACGTAACATTAACGTCTCCCTTGTCATTTGTGAGTCGGAGGTAGCTTGCTGTTCCATATCCTATCTCACTGGCGTCGCAGAAGTGATGCAGTTCAGCAGTCGTCGTGAGTCCAAAACTTTCAGGCTTTATACACCTGTCCACTTCAAATCTGCTCAGCTGATCAAGTTCTGCAATCCATTGTTTCCATGGTTTTGCAAGATGCTCTGGAATCACTTCGTCCCATCCGCACTTTTCCATACACAGCTTCTGCAGGATTTGCTTGGCTTTGAGGATGAAAGGTGAAAGGAAACCAAGTGGGTCGTAGATAGAACTGACAATAGAGAGGATAGTTCTCCGGGTGGGAACTCTGTCTTGGCTGGTAACACTGAAGCCAAAGGTGTCACTCTGGATGTTCCACTGGATACCTAGAACCCTTTCAAGAGGTGGTTTCTCTTTGTCTAAATCTAGCTGCGCCACAACCTTGGCTCTGTGACTTTCAGGCACTGTAGTGAGCACCTCTTGGCTGTTGCTTACCCATTTGGTAAGTGTAAACCCTCCTTGGGCACATGCTTCCATAAGGTCCTTTGTTAGCTTGATTGCTTGACTGGTTGAGGCCACTGACTTGAGACAGTCATCGACATAAAAGCTGTTCTTGATAGTATCGAATACTTCCTTACTGTATTGATCAGAGTGGTCTCTTCCAGTTTGTTTTAAGGCAAAGTTAGCAATACTGGGTGAAGATACTGCGCCGAAGAGATGCACCTTCATCCGGTACACTTCCAGTGGTTTGCTGATGTCTCCCTCAGGCCACCACAGAAACCTGAGGAAGTCCTGGTGATCTCTCTGTACTTGTACTTGGTAGTACATCGCCTCAATGTCGGCCATTACTGCAATCCTCTCCTGACGGAACCGGAGCAGCACGCCCAGTAGTGAGTTGGTTAGATCTGGGCCCTGGAGCAGTTCTGAGTTCAGAGATTTACCTTGGTAGGTTGAGGAACAGTCGAATACCACCCTCAGCTTCTTCTTTCTTTTATGGTAAACCCCGTGATGAGGAATATACCAAACTTGGCCGTCATTTCTTTGTACTTGCTCTTGGGGTACCTTCTCTGCGTAGCCTTTCTGCAGCACATTTTCCATGAAGACCTTGTATTCTTCAGCATAGGTAAAGTCTCTCTTGAATTTCCCAGCCAGGTTCAATGTCCGCTGCAGTGCCACGTTGTAATTAGTTGGCATGACTAGCTCTTTTTCTCGAAACGGCAGGGGCAAGATGTAATGTCCACTTTCAAATGCTTTAGAACTTTGGGCCAGCTCCATAAATCTCCTGTCCTCACATGACATCTCTTTCTTTTCCTCAGATTCCTTTTCTGGGAACTCTTGGTTGTACTGCCTGAGTAGCAGGTCCTTCAGATTTTCCATCGAAATGCGATTGACTGTCATTGATGCTGTATGTTTATCCATTGCAGATGAAGACTTGAGGGGCCCATTCACCACCCATCCGAGAAGTGTCTTCACTGCGTATGGTCCATTACTCTGGCTGTTAATTATCTGCCAGGGTTCCATCGCTTTAGGAACATTCATTCCTATCAACATTTCAATGTCAGCATCAATCTCTTCCATTTGGATTCCACAGAGGTAAGGCCATTTTCTGAGTTTTGATTGGGTGAGTAGGTTTTCCTTTGAAACAGGGATTTTAGCTTGTGTGTACACTTCAGGTAGGTCAATAAATTCATTTCCATCTAGGTTGCCAACTTCCAGTCCTGTGATCTCATAACAGCTCACATTGTTTTCCTGTCCCATCGTCTGCAGCAGAATGTCAGTTTTGCGTCCGGTCACATTCAGTTGGTTCATAAGCTTTTCAGTGCAGAATGTGGCCGAGCTTCCCGGATCAAGGAAAGCGTAAGTTTGAATGCACTTACTTCCTTTTGCAGCTTTAACTTGAACTGGAACAATAGCGAGAGCACATTCTTTACCGGCCCCTGTTGCATCATCAGCCGACACCTGTACACTGTTTATTGATGTCTGCTTTGGTGCTGGGGAATTGCGGTTTAGCAGGGGTTCCTTATCTGAGGTTCTTGTGTCAATATGTAGCAGGGTTGGATGTTTCCGCTGACATGTTTGGCAGTCTAGTTTTGTCTTGCAGTCCTTGCTCATGTGACCCTTCTTTAAGCAACCAAAGCAATATCCATTTATTTTCAAACATTCCACCTTTTCGTTGTGTGGCTGTGATTTAAATTTGAAGCAGTCCAGTAGTGTATGCTTGCCTTCA
>NC_137225.1:25631314-25633814 GCF_949987685.1 Ammodytes marinus
TTTCAGTGACGGGGTAATCTAACTAATTACTTTTTCCGTCGTTACAACGCCGTTATCGTTACTGAACGTTAAATGCGTTACTATGAATTGATTGAATAAACTGTAATCCGAAAGCACCCCTGGCTCCATACTACACACACTGCTAGTAAGGAGACCGGTGTGTTTTAAGGTGTGTTTTAAGGTGTGTTTTAAGGTGTGTTTTAAGGTGTGTTTTCTTTGACATAGGCCTAAAGCAACTTTTTTTTTACAGTAGGCTAACGCAAATAGTTACTTTCCCTGGTAACTAGTTACTTCTATTATAAAGTAATTCAGTTACTAACTCAGTTACTTTTTGGAACAAGTAGTGAGTAACTATAACTAATTACTGTTTTAAAGTAACGTTCCCAACACTGATAATAGCAGCCAAAGCAACAGTCTGATCTGTCTCACATCTTTAACAGGTTTTTGGGATTTTTCTGTGTCACTGACAAACACCACAACAATGTGAAGACGCTCCAAGCTCAACTTCAGACTTATGACTCCTAGGCCTTTTGGTTGGTGTGTGTGTGTGTGTGTGTGTGTGTGTGTGTGTGTGTGTGTGTGTGTGTGTGTGTGTGTGTGTGTGTGTGTGTGTGTGTGTGTGTGTGTGTGTACTGGTGAAATTCTTCCCTGACATTAAAACCAAACTGTTCTTAAACCGGTCAGCATGGATTCATTTTCTGTGTGTGTGTGTGTGTGTGTGTGTGTGTCTCTGTCTGTCTGTCTGTCTGTCTGTCTGTCTGTCTGTCTGTCTGTCTGTCTGTCTGTCTGTCTGTCTGTCTGTGTGTGTGTGTGTGTGTGTGTGTGTGTGTGTGTGTGTGTGTGTTATGGATTCCTGTCTGTTTGCTGTTATTGTTGGTGTGTGCGGTGGCCGTGCCTGTGGTCGCGGCACTTTGTACAGCAATGCCTTCTGGGTAACGGGGAGGGGAAGAGGTGGGTTGTGGGTATTTTTTATTTAAATGTCGCAGCAGTTGAATCAACCGCAGAGATCGTGACCTCGAAGTCTCCGAAACCAATCATCAAATTACTCCCATTTTTCCTTTTTTTTAAGATTATTTTTTGGCATCTTTCTGCTTTTTTGACCGAGATGAAATGGAGGTAGAGAGGGGAATGACATGCAGAGAACGACCCGATTTTTTTGTCTATCTATCTTCCATAACATGTCTTCTTTCATACTAGTATAAATCAAAAGGTCCAACATGTACATTCAGGTGTTTATTTGACTAAACCTTGTCTGTTTGCGTCTGTATATTTCTCCTATACAACCATCTTTAACGGACATTATCTCAACATTAGTTTTTCTCTCAATACTCTGAACCAAAAAATCTCAACTTCTAAAGCACTTACATCAACTAAACTTTCCATAATCATTCTCAGCACTATTCTGAAGGTTATTACAGAAGGATTTGTTCATGTGTTGTTCACTGTCTGATTTATGAGACATGATGCATTGTGTTTGGCATGCTCTTGATTTCACACTGCATGCGATTGTTGTATCGCGGCGCTGTAACTCCATTGACTTTACATTGGCCGTGGACATTTAAAACAATGTGAAGATGTGAAAAATAATTTATTTTTATATAAGATTTTTTTTTTTACATTCTTTTTCATGCTTTTATTAGACTGTGTGTAGAGACAGAGATGAAATAGGGCTGGATTCTAACCCGGGTCTGCTGTGAAGAGGACTGAGACCCTCATTTTTTCAATATTAAATTGACTTAAAAATAATCACTTCTGGAGTGGACTGAGAGCTGTAAAACTTCTGATTATGACTTTTGAAGTAATTTGATGATTTGATTGCATTCTCTAACACACACAAACGCACTCTCTCTCTCTCTCACTCACACACACACACACACACACACACACACACACACACACTGACCTGTGAGGACAGCAGGTTGCAGTCGATGTGAGCTCCTCTCCCCGTCTTGTGTCTCTGAAGCAAAGCCGCCATTACGGCTCCGTGCGCGTACAGTCCGGTTGCTAGGTCCGTCATAGCAACGCCTGGGCGCACTGGATCACCGTCCTGCAATGCATTATGGGAACAGAATAAATGGTAAGAATTATTTATTTTAAGGGTTAGTTTTGGGGGCATTTTCCATGTTTTATTAGACAGTGTGTAGAGACAGAGATGAAATGTGTCAGAGAGGGGGAATGACATGCAGAGAACGACCCGGGCTGGATTCTAACCCGGGTCTGCTGTGAAGAGGACAGACAGACAGACAGACAGACAGACAGACAGACAGAGAGGGGAATGACATGCAGAGAACGACCCGGGCTGGATTCTAACCCGGGTCTGCTGTGAAGAGGACAGACAGACAGACAGACAGACAGACAGACAGACAGACAGACAGAGAGGGGAATGACATGCAGAGAACGACCCGGGCTGGATTCTAACCCGGGTCTGCTGTGAAGAGGACAGACAGACAGACAGACAGACAGACAGACAGACAGACAGACAGACAGATAGAGAGAGAGG
>NC_137225.1:25641314-25688814 GCF_949987685.1 Ammodytes marinus
ACAGAGTTAGAACATTTATTTTTACTAAGGAAAATGGCTATTTGTGATATTTGGGCTCTTTAAAACTGATTTGAAAACAGATTTATAATATAATAAAGTTGAGACTTTGACACTCCTCCCTGTTTTTCCTCATGTATCTTTTATGTTGTTTTGTAATGTTTCTTGTGCAGCACTTTGGTCAACTGATGTTGTTTTTAAAAGTGCTATAGAAATAATTTTGACTTTGACTTTAAAATAATAGATACACATCTCAAAATAAAGATTGTGCCTCAAAATAATGACGTTATATTATATTTTGTATTTTTTTTAAATATGTATTTATTTATTTATTATTATTATTATTATTATTATTATTATTATTATTATTATTATTATTATTATTAATATTGTTATTATTATTATTATTATTTATTATTATTATTATTAATAATAATAATAATAATAATAATAATAATAATAATAATAATAATAATAATAATAATAAATAAATACAAAAATAATATAACATTTATAACGGATGTATATTTTCATAGCAGCTATCTTGACTGACACAGCTAAACAAAGTTTGTGTTGATAGTTTGTTCACAGTTAATATTGTATATGTGGGTCAATGAAACATTAACAGAGTTATTAAGTGTTCAGTATATTAATCATTGAAGAGGTGATGGTGTCTGCTTTACTTGATCACATGTTAACAGCTGACACACACACACACACACAAAAACAAACAAACAAACAAACAAACACACACACAGACAGACTCACACACATAAACAAACACGCACACACTCAGACACGCACACACACACACACACACACACACACACACACACACACACACACACACACACACACACACACACACACACACACACACACACACATAGATCTCACTGGCAGCAGTGTGATGCTAACAGTAGCTTGCTAGCTGTAGCTCCGGTTCTGTACCTGTGTGAGCGTGTAACCTCCTCCCGGGTACCGGTGCACTTTTCCGGGTCAGTGAAGTGAAACCAGCCGGACAGAGGGCCTGGAACCGGCGTCCCAACGCTATGGCAGAGGACGACATCTTCCTTCCCACCTGTTAGCAACAACAAGCTACCGTCAATCAACATAGCAGCAAGACATCCAGGCAAACCCTTCAGAATAAAATTGTAAAAGTGTATTTTTTTTTCTTCAGGGCAAACCTTTCAGAATAAAATAATTCACAATAATTGTATTTTTTTTTTTTGCCAAAGAATAAGAATTATGAGATTGAGATTGAGAGTGTTTTCTTACAGGACAACTGGAGGCAATAAATGAAGATTGTGTCTCAAATTAATGATTTAATATCGTATAGCCTACTGAAGACTAAATATCTCAAAATAATGAGAAACTTTCACAAAACGTCCCAAATTAAATATATTTTTAAATATTTATTATTGTACATATTAAAACGTTTCTCATGTATATTGTCATAGCAGCTAGCTTGACTTAGCCTACACAGCTTATCAAACTTAGTAGCCTATATTTACTACTACTTTACTATCTACTATATTATTGATACTTGAGTAAATTATGATGATGATTTAGTACACAGAATAATCTTTGCACGAACCTTCTTCACTTTAAGCAAATTCACATTGATCAGTGATTTATGATAGAAATGTAGTCTGGGCATGTTGTTGAATGGATCCTCTTTGCGCATGCGCACTGTGCCGCATCACCGGTGGCTGCGCGCTGTTTGTGTAAAATCTTTTAGAAGGTTCAATGGATGAGACGGAGCGATGACGTGACGATTTTTAGTCAAGAGGAGGAACGGAGGCTGCCGCGAATAAGACGCAATTCATGAATGGAGGTAAGTCTCTCTCTCTCTCTCTCTCTCTCTCTCTCTCTCTCTCTCTCTCTCTCTCTCTCTCTCTCTCTCTCTCTCTCTCTCTCTCTCTCTCTCTCTCTCTCTCTCTCTCTCTCTCTCTCTCTCTCTCTCTCTCTCTCAAACTGGGACAAACTGATAAGAGGTAACGGCTGATAACCGTTAAGAGTCCCGTGAGCTAGCATGCAAACTGCTGTTATGACACCAGGCAAAGTTAGCATCCCTTTAGGTAATGAGTGTGCTAACGTCTTCTGTGCTAACGTCTCTTTGCTGAACTTGACTGTTTAGCCAGTGTGCTAACTGCTGAAATAAACACCAGAGTCCTATTTGCTAGCGTGTTAATGGCCTGAAATAACCGTAACTAGCAAGCAGGCGTAGCGCCCTGTTTACTAACGTTTTTTCACCGAATTTGACCCGTTTAGCTAGCGCGCTGACTGCTGAAATAACCTTTAGCGTGTGTATTTAGCATCCTGTTTACTAACGTCTTTTCAGTGAACTTGCCTGTTATTGTAGCCACCGCTGAACTTAAAGATAGACCATAAAGAGAGGAAATAGCTGTTAATGTAAAACTTCATTTAAGCTGTGAGATAGCCTACAATGAACTACATTTAAATAGCTACGAGGGACATGGAGTTTCTGTTGATACTAGCAGCACCTTGAGATTTTACGACCCCCAAGCGCGTGCCGTTGGCGTCTGCATTTGTTTAGGAAGCGAGTGATTACGTCCATGATGAGAAGCCGCTATACGTCGTGAGAAGGTAATGTATTTCTATGTGATTATGTCAGATTAATGATGGTAACGTGACCATGGTGAAGCAGATAGAACTTTGATTTAGTAGCGTTCAGGATACATAGGCTGTTCCATTCTGCCTGCCGTGACTAGTTCCAGGGAAAAATCGTACCTGCGCGAATGCATTTATTATAACTATATTAAAATTAATGAGTTGTTTTCGCACATTGTCTCGTTCGCTGTAACAGGTCATTTATGATCATCAGAGGAAAATGGACTTTCACAAACATTTAAAAGTTCCTCCTTGGCGTTTTAAAAAAGATCCCTTGATTTAGTAGTTTAGTTAACTACTCTTACCAAGATAAAGATTTAGTTAGCTGTTAGCTATTTTAGCTATCAGCTATCTTTAATAGGATAGATAAGTAGGTTTAGTTAGCTTTATTAGATATTAGGGAATTACTCTCATTCAAGTTATAAGAAATGTGTCTCGGATCTCGTATATTTTAACTTACATTTGTTATTTTTTGTGCATAAATTCACAATGGAAGTATGTGAGATGATAAAGTTTTGTGAGGACCCTGATGGTGAGTCTGAAACAACGAACCTCTCTCACCCTGAACGGTCGCCATTTGGTCTTCGTAACAGAAGAGGACTTGTGAAATGATGACCACCGACGTGCGTACAAATGTGAGTAAAATTATACATTTTATAATACCAGTTTGTATGTTGTAACATGCACATATATGTTACAAAATACAAACTGGTGTATGTCTGTTGTGTTGTGTTCAACCAGTTTAAACTGTTTAATTGGAGTACATAAGATCGTAAAAGTGTACATGAAAAGTGGCCACTGAGTGCAAAAGTAAAATTTAAAATATCTAAAATGTAAATTAACATTTGAAAAGATTGTAGCGCAAAGGCTGTGAAGAAAAATATTAATTTTAACTCGGTAAATATTTACAATTACAGTAAAATCTAATAATAATAACAAAGTTAATAATCAAAGAGCTTTATTGTCAATTGCAAAATACAGTGTGCCAGACAGAGTAATCGAAATAACGTTTGTCTCCGACCCCACGGTGCAATAAAAACAAAAGGATAAAATATGGTAATATAGGCTAAGTAATATTTACAATAAATATATTCTTAATAGTGCAAAAGTGCAAACATATCCAGCTGAGATTAAATATACATAGCTGAAGCTGAAGTAATTTGAGCTAACCAGCAGATATTTTGGCTTGTTACAGTCACTTGTCAAATGTTGTCGAAAACGGTCGCAACTTGCGTAACACGGAATAAGAAAGGCTGTCAATGGCTGTTGTCATTATGCAGTGTGTGCGACGGATGTGTTTGATTTGAGACAACACTACTCTGCAGGAATCAGTGCACTACACAAGTAAGTTCAGTTTATTACATAAACATGCTCTAACATTAGAACCTGATTTGAAACACAGCATAGGTTTAGTTAGCTATCAGCTATTTTAGCTCTCAGCTAACTACTTTACGCTTCCTACTAACTGCTCTGTGTTACAGGATATGAGATATTTTGGGTTAATCAGTGGAGTGAAGGATGGCAGCTGGACTGTGATGTGAATGTGAAAGAGGAAAAGTTATCTAGTTTGAAACACAATTGATTTTTTAACATAATTTAAACAAGGATGCGATTATGTTCCAACATTTACACCAGAACCTGTTGAAGCAAAGGGAGATGATCATTTAACTTAGTTTAGTATCAGCCAGCGCTGCTGCACAGGGCTCCAGTTACAGCCACATACGAGTGATGAAAGATAACTTAAATATTAAATTAATTAATTATGACGGCATACAAATGACAAGATGTGAAAGTGTGTAAGTGTGTGTCCGTGTGTGTACGAGCATCAAATATTCAGGCAAACAAACAAGTTTTTGTGTGTGCGCGTGCGTAGCCGATAAGGCAATTTCTACCTGGGGGAGGAGGGAGCTGCAGACGACCACAATGACGTGTACATGAAAAAAATGTGGTCCTGTAACAGTTAAGACATTCTTATAAACGTTCACACCCCTACTACATGCACACACAAAGTTTGATCTCACCTGATTTCCTGTAAATGCAGAGGGGAGGAGCACAGGGAGGGTGTTCGTCTATATATACATTTTGACAACAACAGCAGAGCAGACGGAGGGAAACAGAAGGATGAGGCAGGGTGAGTGTTAATACAACATTTGATCAGCCACAGCGCTGACTGTATGATACTGTTGTTTGTGTGTGTGTGTGTGTGTGGTAAATTAAAGGGATTGTGTTACTCCATGTTCTCTCAGAGGCTGTTTACGTTGGGGCACTTATAGGTATTGCAGGAGGTACGCAGAAAGATACGACATTTGCCTACAATATTTTTTTTTAAATAATAATATTTCTTATTTAATTTACCTGTTCCTTCCCCGTGTTGATTGTAACACTCTGCACGTCATACACAAAGACTGAAAATAGTGTGTGTGCGTGTGTGTGTGAGCACAGTGACTGACTATGAGTGACAGATGGTATCTCATATCATATGTGCTTTGACGGTCATTTGGCCAATCAGAACCAGTATTTGTCATTGAGGGGCGGTGACATCAGTCAGTGCGAGCATTCGCACAGGAAGTTACTTTTTTCCAAATTATCGGAGCGTGCAAGTAGCCGCAGTATTATTATATTTTACTGTGTTAATGTTCCTACTTAGTTTATGTGAATCACTTGTAGCCCCTACAGGGGTTTAGTTTTCAGGTGTCATGTCACCTTTTCATGGCTTATGACTTTGCACCCCTGCTCACAATAGTTGTCATTATCAAGTGCAAATTGGTATTAAGGGAGAGTTGCACAAATGGTTTTAATTTAATGGGCAGCTTGATTAGATACGAAGACAAAGGGTTTATTATGAATACAAATTAAGGCGATCACACATGAGCGATGGGTTACTTTTAACATGGCAACCTTACACAAGTAAGGGGGTACACAAGTCAAAAAAAGGTTGGAAGCCACTTATTGACATAACAGCAAATGCATCCTTGAAAACGTTAACTTTTGAAATCCCCTTCCAAGGTGGAATCTTTAGAAAAAAACGCAACTGCAGCAGCACCCTGTAAAGTAGTTAAACCGGTCTCTGTGGTAACGCTGTGTGTGTGTGTGTGTGTGTGTGTGTGTGTGTGTGTGTGTGTGTGTGTGTGTGTGTGTGTGTGGTAAATTAGAGGGATTGTGTTGATCCCTGTTCAGTTTATAATTTACGGGTGTGTATGTGTAACTGGTTAGTGTGATGGAAGTTCTGTTTAAGGTTGGAGGTCAACTCAGGTGGAAGAATATTTCAGGAGACTTGGATGAATTATGAAGCAATATTTATTACAGACTTGGCCAAGGAGAACCGGACTGCAACTCTAGTGACTTGCACTTCAATTCTGACAAACTCATGCTTAGAGCTGTGTTTTAACCTTCCGCTATCTCTATCACCTCCCCGGCTCGGGCACCAAGTGTACCAATGTTTTGGTTCAGAGCTGAACACAGTGAACCACAACATTCTGGAGTCGTAGGAGATGAGACTTTATCTATCCAACTGACCTAAGTGTCTCCTAACAGGCTCCAAGGCTGACCTAGAGTCTGAGAGACAGACACACAAGATAGGCATATGACCTCTCAATCTTTCCCATTAATATTACAACTAAATACCCAAAATTCCCTCACAGTTAGTAAATCATTTAGGAAAAATCAATGAACAAAAACCTTTTTCTTTAAAAAAATGTGTTCTGAAAACCCAAACTTATTCATATCAATCAGAAATTACACAAACTATTTGGAAAATACCAGAGTTAGTTTTTCCTTTCTTTCATCTTGAACCAGTATGCCCATCCTCCTCTGACCTCTGACATCAACAAGGAGTTTTCATCCACAAAACTGCCGCTCACTGGATATTTTTTTAATTTTTCGGACCATTCTCTGTAAACCGTAGATATGGTTGTGCTTGAAAATCCCAGTAGATCAGCAGTTTCTGAAATACTCAGACCAGCCCTTTTGGCACCATCAACATTGCCATGTTCAAAGTCACTTAAACCCCCTTTCTCTCTTCCCCATTCTGATGCTCGGTTTGAACTTCAGCATGTTGTCTTGACCACATCTACATGCCTGAATACATTGAGTTGCTGCCATGTCATTGGCTGATTAGTTACAGTATATGTGTTAACAAGAAATGTAATCGCTGCACCTAATAAAGTGGCCGGTAATTGTAGATTCTGTGTATGAGAGCGTTTGTGTGACAATGCAATGTCTGTTTGTGTTTGAGAATAGACTGGCACTCCCTTTTCTCTCAGTTTGGCTTGTGACTATAACAAATCTGTTTCTCTTCATACTTGTTTTTCTGAGCTCACACTCAGTGTTTACCGTTTCACCTCAGATTGGCTGAAGTCCAAAAGATGAATGTTAATATGGAGGAAGAGGACGGAGCAGAGTCTCCAGTCCCCAGCTGTCTGTCTATGAAGAGTGACTGGTCCAAACCTGAACCTCCAGACTTCAGTAATGAACCTCGACCCTCAGACACAAAGTAAGTGAACTGATACAAACTCATTCAACTGTTAACGTTTTGTTGTGGCCGTATTCACAGACATAACATTTTGCAGGAAGTGCACCTGAGTTTGTTTCAACCGAACTAAACACGGCATGTGTGAATACACCCTACGATTTTACAGAAGTTAAACGTTATTTAGAGCTTCTTGAATTGCTTCAAGGAATCACATGATTTGAATAATTATTAAAATGAATAAAATATCTTTGTGTTTTGCAGGGTTCAGTATCAGGGACAGAGAGCAGCGTCTCCAGTCCCGAGTGGTCTGTCTATGAAGAGTGACTGGTCCAAACATGAACCTCTATACTTCAGTAAAGAACCTGGACCCTCAGACACAAAGTAAGAAAAAAAAATTGCTGAAAGAAAAAATAAATAGTGGGGCTAGTATCTATCCATCCCCCTCCCTTCGTATCTTCTACAGCAGGAATTAAAATGGAAAATTAAATAGCTTATAGACAATTAACAAGATTATATGGGTACTTGTTTTACAGTTAGGCCATATCACTATCTGCATTGTCACAGGCAGAGAGGAAAATAGAGACCTAAAATGATCTGTGTATTAGAATGAATCTTCTTAAAAAAAAGAAAAAAAAAATTTCTAACTGTAGTAGCTGTGTATCTGTATCTGAATCTTATGGCAGTGGGGGCGGGACCCGATAAGCCTTTGGCTTCTCCTGCTTCCCTTCGGACGATAACACAAAGTAATATGTATGAATATGCAATGAGAAAATTATGTATTATGTGTAATTGTCCGTAATAATAATAATAAAAAAAAATTAAAGAAAAATAATAAAAAAAGTTAGCAAGTAAAAAAGGTATGAAGACAGGCTAGGCCGATTAGGTATTTAGCTAAGTATGAATCCCTGACAAAGTTTTTCTATCACTGGCAGTGACGAGGATAGGTCGTGAATTCCCGGGACCCACAGGTTGTGATTTGAGTGGGTCCTCAAAAAATTAAATGGTTCCCCAAAAATGTTTGTATTTCTTTAGAAATTGTTAATCTTCTTTGATGTTGAAATGGGTATTATTAGATTTTTTACATCACTTCTAACATCGGTTTCAACTAATTCCCAAAATGACTGTAGAACAGTTGGATGCTCTTAAATGGAGGACTTTTACTGGAAAGTAGCTGCACAAAGTTGTTTAGATAACAAATTATAGGCAGATCACTACATGTTTAATAAGACAGATATGTGAAATTCAAACAGAAATGTTACACAAAAGTAACACTTTTACTGTTCACTGTGGCCATCTGTGGACAAATCTGGATATATTTCAACCAGCAACAAATCATATAAAAATGAAGAAATGTCTTCACAGGAAGAGGAGTGATGTCTCTGTGGAGGAGCAGCCGTTCTGCTGTGCTTTGTGTCAGGACGTCCTGAAGGATCCGGTCTCTACCAGCTGTGGACACTGTGGACACTGGTTCTGCAGACGGTGCATCACCTCATACTGGGACCAGTCTGATCCATCAGGAGACTCCTCCTGTCCCCAGTGTGGACAAACATCCAGACCTGGACTCCAGTCAGCCAGTCAGACCAGCACTATACAAGGTAAGACACATATTTTCCTTTATTTTGTATGTGTTTTAATGTTTGCCTTGCAAAATATCAGACATAGATACTCAAATCATGAATCACCGACTATACAAGGTACTGGAGATCTGTCAGCTGATGTCATCATGTCTGAAAACAGGATTCTTCTTGTATTATTTGTTGTGTTGTACTATATAGACACAAATGAATTACATAACAAATTACAACATTTAAAACTTCGTACTACCACTTTTACTACTTCTACTCTTACTGTTGGCGATGAAAATAATCAACATATACTCAAAATATAAGTATTACTTTTTTCAGGTTATAGTGGTCTACAGGTCAAACAGATACGCAATTATAAATGCCTGATTTTAATTTTATTTCAGAATATATTACCATGATCACCAGTGTCATATTTTATTTGTTTTCTCTCTATCATAGTGAGTGGTGGTCTGCAGGAGGTTCTATATGAACATAAGATCAGTCTGAAAAGGAGATGTGAACGTGTGACTGAAGGAACTGATCAAACAGGAAGTGGAACTCTCCTCAACAGGATCTACACTGAGCTCTACATCACAGAGGGACAGAGTGAAGAGGTTGATACCCAACATGAGGTGATGCAGCTTGAGACCGCTTCCAAGAAGAAGACCCTCCATGACACTCCAATCAAGTGCCACGACATCTTTAAAGCCTTACCCGACCAACAGGGACATATCAGATTAGTTATGACAAACGGTGTCGCTGGAATTGGAAAAACCTTCTCAGTGCAGAAGTTCACTCTGGACTGGGCAGAGTGCAAGAAAAACCAAGATGTCAGTCTGCTGATTCTGCTTTCGTTCAGGGAGCTGAACTTGATCAGAGATGAGCAGTACAGTCTTCTCAATCTGCTCCATGTTTTCCATCCAACATTACAGAAGGTCACAGCAGAGAAGCTCGCTCTCAGTAAAGTTTTGTTCATCTTTGACGGCCTGGATGAAAGCAGACTTTCACTGGATTTCCAGAACAATGAGGTTGTGACTGATGTCACACAGAAGTCATCAGTCAACGTGCTGCTGACAAACCTCATCCAGGGGAATCTGCTTCCTTCGGCTCTCATCTGGATAACTTCCCGACCTGCAGCAGCCAATCAGATCCCTCCTACATGTGTTGACAGGGTGACAGAAGTACGAGGCTTCACTGACCCACAAAAGGAGGAGTACTTCAAGAGGAAAGTCAGTGATGAAGAGCTGTCAAGCAACATATTCTCACACATGAAGACATCCAGGAGCCTCCACATCATGTGTCTAATCCCAGTCTTCTGCTGGATCACTGCTACAGTTCTGGAGGATGTGTTGACTACAGGCCAGAGAGGAGAGCTGCCCAAGACCCTGACTGGCATGTACTCACACTTTGTGCTGGTTCAGACAAAGAGGAAGAAGCAGAAGTATGAAGAGGGACATGAGACGAGTCCACAGGAGCTGACAGAGTCCGACAGGGAAGTTCTTCTGAAGCTGGGGAGGCTGGCGTTTGAACAACTGCAGAAAGGAAACGTCATGTTCTACCAAGAAGACCTGGAGCAGTGTGGTCTGGATATCACAGAGGCCTTGGTGCACTCAGGAATTTGTACTGAGATCTTTAAAAGCGAGAGTGTGATCTTCCAGAAAACAGTTTACTGCTTTGTTCATCTGAGCATCCAGGAGTTTCTGGCTGCAGTCTACATGTACCACTGTTACACCAACAATAACACAGAGGTACTGAAGGGTTTCCTGGGAGAAATCTACGTAAATTCATCCCTGGATGTCTTCCTGAAGAGTGCCATAGAGAAATCCTTAAGAAGTAAAAATGGCCACCTGGACCTGTTTGTCCGCTTCCTCCATGGCCTCTCTCTGGAGTCCAACCAGAGACTCTTAGGAGGCCTGCTGGGCCCAACAGACAACAGTCCAGAAACCATCCAGAGAGCCATCAGCAACCTCAAGCGGATGAACAATGATGAGATCTCTCCTGACAGAAGCATCAGCATCTTCCACTGTCTGACGGAGATGAACGACCTCTCAGTTCATCAGGAGATCAAAGAGTTCCTGAAGTCAGAGAACAGATCAAAGAAGAATCTCTCTGTGATCCACTGCTCTGCTCTGGCCTACATGCTGCAGATGTCAGAGGAGGTTCTGGATGAGTTGGACCTGAAGAAGTACAATACATCACCAGAGGGTCGACTGAGACTGATTCCAGCTGTGAGGAACTGCAGAAAGGCTCTGTAAGTCCAGATGTGATTAATATCACAAATCAATGCAGATTAGTAATTTTACTAATTTAGTTATTCAAATACACACATTATAGAAGTTTGATTCTTAATATATTTTGTTATTTTTTTATTTGCATATTATCCCATCCCACACTTAGCTCTTCTACACAAGATTAATTCTTATTATATTTTATTTACAGTATGACATAAAAATGTCAAGATGACAGGGTGGAAATCACATGACTACGAGCAATTTGTGCAAATTACAATAATTCAATGTGACCAAATGATAAAGGTAATGAAACAATGTGACCAAACCATGTCGGACACAGTGCGATAAGATGAGCTTAAGTGAAGAGCAAATGTAACTCAAATCAGGAAATGTCAAAATGTTCTGTCATCACTTCTCTTTCATTACAACATTTTGTCATGAATGTGTCATTACAGACTTTCTGGCTGTGGACTCTCTGAGACTCACTGTGAAGTTGTGGCTTCAGCTCTGAAGTCCAACCCTTCCCATCTCAGAGAGCTGAACCTGAGTGGAAACTACCTGGAGGATTCAGGAGTGAAGGCTCTCTGTGTCGGACTGGAGAGTCCAAACTGCAGACTGGAGACACTGAGGTCAGTTCACTGACTGTTACTCATGTAGAGTTTTCTATTTGTTCAATTAACTGAGGTTTGAAGTTTTTGTTCAAAGATGTTCAGGTTTGCCTGAGCAAATATGAAGAAATTTCAAATCATAAAAAGGAAATGTTTTACCGGACAATGTTTTTTTAGCTTCCACAGACTCACGTTGTGGTCAATCAGTCAGTGAAGATGATGTCAGTCCTGATGAGGCTGTAGAGTGTGTGATGGATATGAATGAGGTGGTTGAAGATCTGTTGATAGCAGATAGAAACAGGCTGCAGAGAGTTTGAGCTTCTGTTTAAACAGAGAGAGAGAGACAGCAGGATTTCAGCAGTGGCAGGTAAAACAGTCATTTCCACCAGCCACTTTGGCGGGTTGAATTTTATAGATTTATTTTAAATTGTAGTATTCTCAAAAGACGTCACACAGTATTTAGTAGATAAATTAGTAAGACTCAATACATGGGTTTGAAATGCTTTTATGTTATTAGGCAATCTATAAATTATTAAACAAGCTTCTTATAATAATTACGGATCATTGATACTTAGCCTTCAGGACACACACACACACACACACAGAAGATAGATATCAAAGTACATTTCCAAATACAGGTTTTTAAAGGATTAATTTAGTATCTATCCTCTACTTTCAGACCTCACAGATATCAGCAGCATGGTATTAATCCGTGTTGACATGAATAGGTGTGTGAATGTTGTGGTGACATGTGGAGGATGTCTGCAGAAGGCTGACATTATGATGATCCACAACAACACAATGACAAAGTCACTCTACTCATTTTAGAGGAAATCTCATTTGTTAGGACAAAGTCATGTTGAGCTACACTTTTAAAAACTGAACACATCTGATTGGATTGTTAATTATATTTTTTTTGCATAATTTATTCTTTCTACAGATTGATGAACTGTAGTTTGTCAGAGACCAGCTGTGCTTCTCTGGCCTCAGCTCTGAAGTCCAACCCCTCCCATCTCAGAGAGCTGAATCTGAGCTACTACAAGCTGCAGGATTCAGGAGTGAAACTTCTGTGTGGTTTTCTGGAGAGTCCACACTGTAGACTTGAGTCTCTGAGGTCAGTTCACTGACACTGTTACTATTGTAGATAGTAATGTCTACATACTTTCAAGCAGCACTGTATAACTTATCAGCCAATCTCATGGCAGCACAAATGCATTCAGGCATGTAGATCTGGGGCCGTATTCACAAAACATTTTAAGGCTAAGAGTAGTTCCTAACTCGCTGATTTAGGAGTAACTCTTAAAAATAAGGGGCGTTTCACTCCTAATTTTAGGACTCCTAACTTTTTAAGATAAGTGTAATTCACAAAGCATTTTAGCTCCTAAATTTATGAAAAGCTAGGAGTCCTCGAGAGGTGTCCTAAGTCACTAAGAGTAAATCACAGACAATCATTTGATGGTGTTTTGGAGAGATTTAATGATAGTGAGCTTTATAAAAGGTACCTTTAATAACTGTGAGGCTTAAATGATCTTAGTAAAGCTATATTTAGAAAGTATAGACATATTTATTATATTTCTATTAAAAAAATATATTTATTAAGCTCTGTTTCCTGCAGTTGCTGTCGGTTTACGATGCACTGAAAGTTACTGTTTGGTTTGGGTTTAATTTCCTACTAGAGTACGTAGGCCTAGGCCTATGTGGCGCTTCACAGCATCTCCTACGTGCCACAGGTCCGCTACTGTATAGTTGCGCGTCTCGCCTTTTTGCCGGCTGTTGTTTCTAAATGGTGAATTTCCCGGTTCGTCGCTGTCTGGCTATTCCTGCAAAGTCCGCCGTTGAGAGAAATACAGTGAAAGTGCAGCTCTTCAATGAGGATATTTTTACCAATTCAAATCATTCTAAAATTTAAAATGAATAGACCTATGTGGCGCTATTGTAGGCTAATTGTGAACGAATGTGTGGGAAACCCTGCAGTATCTTGGTTTTCATGTTAAATCACTTGTCATTAATTGTATTTAAAAACTATTTACTTTAATACAGCGACACGATATGGATATCTCCCACAGTGTTTATATCATAAATTCACTCTTAGGGACTCATTCTCTCTCAGCCAATCACCGTGGGCATAGAAGGTATGAACATGACATCATCCATAGCAACAGGGTGAACCCCGCCCTCTAGTCTTAGCTTAGGAGTCCCTCCCATTCCTTAGTAGAAGTTGGTCTTAGCAGCTTTGTGAATAGGATTTAAGAAATTACTCCTTACTAAGAACTTTTAGTGCTCCTTAGGAGTACTCTTAGCGCTAAGATTAAATGTTTTGTGAATACAGACACAGACCCACACACAACAACAAACTCACAGGAAGACAGATATCAAAGTATGTTTCCAAACACAACTGACTGAGATCAGCAGCTTGATGTTAATCTGTGTTGACATGAATAGTGTTGAGCTACACATTCAAAACCTGAACATATCTGATTGGATTATGAATTTTTTTTTATTTACATCATTTATTCTTTATTCAGATTGATGGACTGCAGTTTGTCAGAGATCAGCTGTGCTTCTCTGGCCACGGCTCTGAAGTCCAACCCCTCCCATCTCAGAGAGCTGGATCTGTGCTACAACATCCTGCAGGATTCAGGAGTGAAGCTGCTGTGTGGTTTTATGGAGAGTCCACACTGTATACTAGAGACTCTGAGGTCAGTTCACTGACTCTGTTACTATTGTAGATCGTATATATTTAATTAACAAGTATACCTATTTACGTACAAACTTAACTTACATCCATAACGTTATACATTTTATTATTTCATATTTTTTCTTTCTCTTGTACAAAGTTAAGTCTCCAGCACAAAATAAAGCTTACGCTTGATATTAATCTTGTTAACATGAATAGGTGTGTGAATGTTGTGGTGACATGTGGGTGATGTCTGTAGAAGGCTGACATTATGATGATCCACAACAACAGAATGACAAAGTCACTCTACTCATTTTAGAGGAAAGCTCATTGAATAGAACAAAGTCATGTTGAGCTGCACATTTAAAACCTGAACACATCTGATTTTTTTTTTGCACAATTCATTTTTTATTCAGATTGAGTTACTGCAGGTTGTCAGAGATCAGCTGTGCTTCTCTGGCCTCAGATCTGAAGTCCAACCCCTCCCATCTCAGAGAGCTGGATCTGAGTTACAACAAGCTGCAGGATTCAGGAGTGAAGCTGCTGTGTGGTTTTCTAGAGAGTCCACACTGTAGACTGAAGACTCTGGGGTCAGTTCACTGACTCTGTTACTATTGTAGATCTTATATATTCAATGAACAATTGAACACAATGTATGTACACACAGAACTTACATCCATAACGTAATACATTTGCTTTGTTCATATTTTCATTTCTCTTGTACATATTTGAGTCTGCAGGCAGAAATGAAAATGTTTAAAGTACATTCATGTTTATAATTTTTTATAAATTGTCACCTTTTATACTGAAGATCCTCCAACAATATTTTCGTTTACATTTCAGATTGAGTCACTGCAGTTTGTCAGAGATCAGCTGTGTTTCTCTGGCCTTAGCTCTGAAGTCCAACCCCTCCCATCTCATGGAGCTGGATCTTAATAACAACACGCTGCAGGATTCAGCAGTGAAGCCTCTGTCTGATCTTAAGAATAATCCACACTACAGACTGGAGACTCTGAAGTGAGTAGAGGGTTGGAGTCAGTCCATTCTGTCACTAAACACAGTTAGCATCAAGCAAATATCCAGTACTTCCAGGTTAACCATATACATTGTCATTAGATTCTTTCCTTATTTAAAAACTGCATTTTGTATTCACTCCGGTTATCTTTGGCTAAATTTACATTTGTTTAATGATCCGAAACATTTAGTTGTGACAAATGTGCAAAAATAGAAGAAATCAGGAGAGGTTTTTTTTCATAGCACTGTTGGACATTTCATATTTCATATATACAGTCCCCTCCAAAAGTATTGGAACAGTGAGGCCAATTATTTTATCTTTGCTGTAGACTGGAAACATTTGGGTTTGACACCAAAAGATGAATATGAGACAATAGATCAACATTTCAGCTTTAATTTCCAGATATTTACATCTGGATCTGATACACAACTGAGTAGATACAACTAAACTGATTGGAAGATCCTTCATCATGCAGCAAGATAATGACCCAAAACACACTGCTAAAACAATAAAGGAGTTCATCAGGGGCAAGAAATGGAAGGTTTTACAGACTGGCCAAGTCAATCTCCAGACTTAAACCTTATAGAGCATGCATTGTACCTGCTAAAGAGGAGACCGAAGGGAGTAACCCCCAAAACAAACAGCAACTGAATGAGGCTGCAGTGAAGGCCTGGAAAAGCATCACTAAAGAAGAATGCAAAAGTGTTGTGATGTCAATGGGTCACAGGCTTGATGCAGTTATTGCAAGCGAAGGATTTCCAACTAAATATTAAGTCTTATTCACTTTAATTTATTTTAAGTCTATCTGTTCCAATAATTTTTCTCACCTAAAAATGTGTTGTTCTTTTACAAATTATGCTATCTTCACAGTTGTGTATCAGATCCAGATGTAAATACCTGGAAATGAAAGCTGAAATGTTGATCTATTGTCTCATATTCATATTTTGGTGTCAAACCCAAATGTTTCCAGTCTACAGCAAAAATAAAGGAATTGGCCTCACCGTTCCAATACTTTTGGAGAGGACTGTATATATACAGTGAACATATTTACGTTTTAACTTGTAAAAGGTAACATAACAAATATGTCAATACAAAAACATTTGGACATTAAAAAAGACAAAAGGAAATATATAAACGTAAACAGACTCACTGACTGACAGCTGATGGAGGGAGTCTCTGTAAACTCTGATTCATTACTTCTGTTGTCTTCTTCTCTCAACAGATGGAAGGACGAGATTGAGTGAGTGAGTGAGTGAGTGAGTGAGTGAGTCAGTCAGTCAGTCAGTCAGTCAGTCAGTCAGTCAGTCAGTCAGTCAGTCAGTCAGTCAGTCAGTCAGTCAGTCAGTCAGTCAGCCAGTCAGTCAGTCAGTCAGTCAGTCAGTCCGTGTGTGTGTGTGTGTGTGTGTGTGTATGTGTGAGTGAGTGAGTGAGTGAGTGAGTGAGTGAGTGAGTGAGTGAGTGAGTGAGTGAGTGAGTGAGTGAGTGAGTGATCATCAAGGTGTTTCAGTGGAGAGAGGATCCGCTCCACTGTCAGACACAGAGTCCTCCATCCTCCCTGTGTGTTCCTCTGGATGTGACAGAGTATCATCAGTGTATCTGCTCTGCTGCTGCTCTGTCCTTCTACACCGTCTCTGCAGACACACTGACAATCCACCACATGGACCTGATCATCTCTGCTTTGTAGATCAGCATTTATCTCTGAGGTTCATGTCACAATGCAGAAGTTTAAGTTTCTAATCAGTGCTAAAACTTTACACACTGAGAATCCATCCCTGGACCTGAACCTATTGTTCAAACACATTTAGTAGAACATGCCTCATGTACTCTGAAGTTATATGCTGTCGAAAAGAGATATAATTTGACCTGAGTTTGACTAAAGACTGTTTTTTTTCAGTGCAGGCAACACATTATCTACAAATATAACTGGGGTCTGTGTCTGTAACAGTCAGGATGTGTGTCACAGTGAAGCCTGCAGGAGAAGGAGAGAGAGAGAGAGAGAAGTAAAGAAAAGAAAGGAATACATTACCTGTATATGCTGTAGTGGTCCGTTTGCCATTCAAACTATTGCCACTATGGTTTAGCTAAATGAAATTTTCTTGACGCGTTTAAAATAACGATTGTCCAGTCCACTGGTTTCCATTCAAAATAAAAGGGATTTATTTAAACTCAAACCTTTTGAAACAAAAAAACAAATCAGGCCAAACATCCTTTAAGCCTTTTGCTATAATCTATCAAGTTTGTAATTCACAATATAGTATCAACCTCTGTCTGCACGATCTAGACTGTTTGCTTCCACAAGACAATAGCAACAGCTGCTGCCAGTTACCTCCCTGATTATATGCACTTTTGGTAATGATTCAAGAGGCATATACTGCCCCAAGTGGTGGGAGGTAGAATACAAACTAAACATAAAATGGCTCTTACATATTCCATACAGCCAATAAATTGCTTGTGATTTAATCTATGACCTTATATGTTGATAATTTGCCGTACAGTTCTGTTTCCCATTTAACTTGTCATTTTTATTTTATTTAAATGTTTTATTTCTATTCATATTTTTTATTCACTTTTCTAACATGTATTCTGTACTTGATGTATTTTAATCCTGATGTATTTCATGACCTTGTAAAGCACTTTGAGTGTCTGAATTGTGCTATATAGATAAACTTGCCTTGCCATGCTTGTATTTTAACCTATGACCTTATATGTTGATAAGTTGTCCTACAGATTCATCCTCTTTGACTTGGTAAACTTGAACTAAACATTCTTTGCACTTATGGTTTCATTTGCTGTTACATGTTATTTATGATAATCAGAGGGAAAATTTGACTGTTTCAGAAATATTCTAAAGTTCCTTGAAGCACCTTAAAGAAGAAGTCTTGGTCTTTGGATTGTTTTTAACTTTCTGGATCAACTTTTTTCATTTTAATTGTTTACTCTTGTTTTGGATTTGTGTATTGTTGCTAAGCTTGCTGAATAAAACCAGGTGGATCTTTTGATCTACTGAAAAAGCAGAAATCTCTTTTCATCCTTTTTGCTTCTTCAGTCCACCTGCTAGAGGAACTCTGAATCTGAGGCCATGGTGCTCAGCAGGAAACCGATGGACTCACTTACACCTTGTTCATTGGTCTGATTGGTTGTAGTACGATCCAATTGCATGCATTGGTATTTGAAATGCACGCGTAGGAGCCGCCCCTTGAGTTGGGAAGGTATATCGATCGTGGCTATACCCTCTATTGTTCTAGATTTGGGTCTGGATTTCCAGGCTACCTAGGATGTGTAATAACATACAGGTAGTGGATGGGGAAGATATAATATATTCATTAGTTTGACAAAATGGAATTCGACAATAACTGTTCTCCAGAATCGCTGACTCCATCTTTAACAACAGGTGCAGGAAAATTAACTGTGTAAATGGACTGAGGTCTGATATGTGACAAGTACTGTTTGTTTTGACAGCAGGTGGCACTGCTGCATCAGCAATGAACTGAGACTCAACCACACACCACTACACACACTAACTGCTCTGTGTTAATGGGTATGGGATATTATGGGTTAATCAGTGGAGTGAAGGATGGCAGCTGGACTGTGATGTGAAAGAGGAAAAGTTATTTGTCCCTAGAACGGCATATGAATCAGCTGGTCAAGAACTGCAATTTTCACTTGCGCAACATCTCCAAGCTCAGACACATGGTCTCGAGCCACGAGCTTGAGATGATTGTCCACACTTTTGTGTCCTCACAATTGGACTACTGTAACAGCCTTCTAACATGCCTTAGTAAAAAAGGCTTGGCTCGTTTACAAGTTGTCCAAAACTCGGCGGCGAGGCTCCTGACCCGCACCCACAGGAGAGCCCATATTTCTCCTATTTTGAAAGCTTTACATTGGCTCCCTGTCGCATACAGAGTAAACTTTAAAATCCTGGTGCTGACGTTCAGGGCTCTTCACGGTCAGGCTCCTGATTACATTAAGGGCCTGATCCAGCCTTATGCCTCCAACAGGAGCCTGAGGTCCTCCACGCAGAACCTCCTGATGGTACCTCGCACTCGTTTTAAAACCAGAGGAGACAGATCTTTCAAGGCTGTTGCTCCTCGTCTGTGGAATGACCTGCCCCAGTACCTGCGCATTCTGGACTCTGTGGATATTTTTAAGAGTCAGCTTAAGACGCACTTGTTCAGACAGGCCTTCTAGATCCATGTCTATGTACTCTGTATTATATTGTATAGTATTATATTGTATGTTCTTAGGAAACTCTTCTTTGTAACAGACTGTATATGTGTCGTTTTATTGCATTTTATTGTGTTTTTTTTTTATGTGAAGCGCTTTGTGACCCTGGTCTGCGAGAGGCGCTATATAAATAAACCTTACTTACTTACTTACTTACTAAAGTTATTTAGTTTGAAACACAATAGATTGTTTAACATAATTTAAACAAGGATGCGATTATGTTCCAACATTTACACCAGAACCTGTTGAAGCAAAGGGAGATGATCATTTAACATATTTAAGTATCAGCCAGCGCTGCTGCACAGGGCTCCAGTTACAGCCACAGAATAGTGATGAAAGATAACCTAAACCGAACCGAACAAATTACAGGAGGCGAAAGTGTGTATGTGTGTAAGTGTGTGTCCGTGTGTGTACGAGCATCAAATGTGTGGGTACAGGCGAACAAACAAATTCTTGTGGGTGCGCGTGCGTAGCCGATAAGGCGATTTCTACCTGGGGGAGGAGGGAGCTGCAGACGACCACTATGACGTGTACATGAAACAAATTGTGCCTGTAACCGCCAAAACATTCTTATAAACGTTCACACACACAAAGGTAAACTCACCTGATTTCCTGTAAATGCAGAGGGGAGGAGCACAGAGAGGGAGTTTCCAGTCCCTTCGGAGTCGTTTTGATAACAACAGCAGATGGAGGGAAACTGCTGACGGCTGAGGCAGGGTGAGTGTTAATACAACATTTCATTTTTTTTTTATGTCACAGTGCTGATTCTATGATACTGTTTTATGTGTATGTGTGTGTGTGTGTGTGTGTGTGTGGTAAATTAGAGGGATTATGTTACTCTCTGTTCTCTCAGAGGGTCTTTACATTTGGGCACTTATTGGTATTGCAGGAGGTACGCAGAAAGATACGACGTTTGCCTACAATATATTTCCACACAAGAAAAATATTTTTATATTAATAATGATATTTTGTATTTAATTTGCCTGTTCCTTCCCCGTGTTTATTGTAACACTACTGTACACGTCATATGCAAAGACTGAAAAGAGGCAGTGTGCTTGTGTGTGTGTGTGTGTGTGTGTGTGTGTGTGTGTGTGTTTGTGGATTGAGCATCATGACTGACTATGAGTGACAGATAACTAATATCATATGTGCTTTGATGGTCATTTTTGGCCAATCAGAAACAGTATTTGTCATTGAGGGGCGGTGACATCAGTCAGTCAGAGCATCCGCACAGGGAAGTTTACTTTTTTCCTTTTTCCAAATTATTGGAGGTTGCAAGTATTATTATTATTATATTTTACTGTGTTGATGTGCCTACTTAGTTTATGTGAATGACTTGTAGCACCTACAGGGGTTTAGTTTTCAGGTGTCATGTCACTTCATTTATGGCTTATGACTTTGCACCCCTGCTCACAATAATTGTAATTATCAAGTGCAAGTTTGTATTAAGGGAGAGTTGCACAAATGGTTTTAATTTAATTTGCAGCTGGATCAGATATGAAGACAAAAGGTTTATTATGAATACAAATTAAGGCGAATAATCACACATGAGCGATGGGGTACTTTTAACTTTGCAACCATGTTAATGGGGTACACAAGTCAAAAAAGTTTGGGACCCACTGATTAACATGATAACAGGAAACGCAGCCTTGAAAACGTTAACTTTTGAAATCCCCTTCCAATGTGGAATATTTAGAAAAAAAAGCAACTGCCACAGAACCCTGAAAACTAGTTAAACCGGTCTCTGTGGTAACGCTGTGGTCACGGCTCCATTCCACACATCTGAGGCAACAACAGTAGAGCAGACAGAGGGAAACTAAAGAATGAGGCAGGGTGAGTGTTAAAACAACATTTGTATTGTTTTACTGTCACAGTCTCTGTCAGTTTTCTCCCTGTGAAACGTCATAATGAGTTTGATTAAAGTCGTGATTGTCTGAAAAATACACATTAAACCTGATCCAAGAAATGAAGTGTCACGACTGTGTGTGTGTGTGTGTGTGTGTGTGTGTGCGTGCGTGCGTGTGTGTGTGTGTGCGCGCGTGCGCGTGTGCGTGTGCGTGGGGTAAATGAGATGAATTTTGTTGCTCCCTGTTCTCTAGTCTTGCATGACTCCTGTCTCCTGCAGTCCTGCAGTCTCCTGAACAAACCTGTTTTACTTTATGTTTTGAGCTCAGTCATTGTTTATTGTTTCACCTCTAAAGTGACATCTCAAATGTAGTTAAGTTTGAGGTACAGCTCTTGTAAACACTACAGTTTGAACACTTAGCTTAAATGTTTTTTTTTTCATTCATGGTTTTTATATTACCTGTAAGCTTCCTCAATTTTTTTTCCTGAAATAATTTGTCAAGGATTAATGTGGAATGAATAAAAACATATTTTTGTTTCCAGAATTCAGTTCCTGAGACACAGAGCAGAGTCTGCAGCCTCCAGCCATTCGTCTTTGAAGAGTGATGATAATCATCCTCCTGCAGATGTCAGTAATGAACCTGGATCCTCGGACACAAAGTAAGAGACTTTTTACTGACCAGATGGGAGAGGATGCATTAATAATAAAAAGATTAATAGTCATGATGTGGAACTATAAACTAAAATTATTTTTCAAACTAAAATTATTCTCATTTAGTTTATTTTGCAAAACACTTGAGAGTCTTTGTTTCTTAGAAATATTTAGTTTGACTTTTCCTAACATCAGATGTTACGAGTGCGCCATCTTGTATCAGTTCATAATTTACGGGTGTGCATGTGTAACTAGGGTGACCAGATGTCCCCCTTTGTGCGGGACAGTCCCGCATTTCTATCATTTTTCACCCGTCCCGCAAATTGAGACGTTGTCCCGCATTCTTACCGATAGTCAGACTCCAATTTTTTAAATGCGTGTTTTATAATCTGGCATTTATCAAACAGTTGTTTGTGTGTGGAGTAGTGTTGCCACCCGTCCCGTTTTTCCCAGAATTGTTCTCTTTTTTCACCAGCTGTCCCGGGAAAAAATAAATCTCTCCCGGGACACAATTTGTACCGTTTTTTGGGGGGAAATGCCAAAACCTCATTTGATTTCCTTCGTTCAGTAGTTAAGGCCGTTTCACACGGGCCGAGGCGTTTGTTGCGCCAACTAATGCATTCTCAATGGAGAGGCGAGCGGGGCCGGGCAGAGAGAAAGCGCAGCGGGCAGGGGCGGTCTCAACGATCTCGGGGCCCGTTTCAAGACCCAGTGTGGGGCCCCCACTTTTTTTTTTTTTTTTTTTAATAAATAATGCTTGTGCATGCTCCCCGCGAAAATAGAAAAAAAGATTGTGGAAACCATTTGGTTCATATACGGATTATGAGATAATGGGCCCAGAATGCCCCCCCCCCCCTCCCCCTGCCCCACTCCTCCCTATCCCTATTCAACAGATAAAGGGTGGATAGCTACTTTTTATGAACAGTATAGAATTTACACATAGAAATCTTATTACTGTATGTGTGAGGGGGTCTTCAAGGCCCCTCATGAAGCCCCTAAGACAGAGCTAATAATGCTTTAGTTTTGCACTTGCTTTTCTATTATTCACCTACTAGTTGAGGGGCCCATGATGATTTATTTCCTTATTTTAGGTGATTCCTTTCTGGACCCTGTTATTGACATGAGTGACTGAGCTCTTTGACAATGCGACATGTAAAGTTAATATCAGTATTTCTGGCTTAGGGCCCCCTTGGGCCCCTGGGCCTGGTTGCATGCAATTTTCTTCTCAAAGTGCACCAGATTGATGAATTTTACTTTAAAAGGTTGCATTTTTTTCTTCCGGGGGAGCATTTTTTTGTTTGCAGGCTGTTATGTGCTGCTGAATCAACCAAATGGCAAATCATAGTAACGTTATAAGCAAAGGGGAAGAATAGCAATGTTTATTTAAATTTTATTTTAGACTGCCTCGATGCATTGATATCTCACATTGTCCCACATTGTCCGACACAAACGTTGTCTTTGTCCCACATCTGGTGAATTGGGATCTGGTCACCCTATGTGTAACTGGTTAGTAAATAATTTAGGAAAAATCATCAATGAATGACAAACTTTTTATTATCATTTTAAAATGACTATAATGTGTTCTGGAAACCCAAATTAATTAATTTCAAATCAGAAATTACACAAACTATTCGGAAAATATCTGAGTTAGTTTTTCCTTTCTATCATCTTGAACCAGTATGCCCAACCTCCTCTGACCTCTGACATCAACATGCCGTTTTCGTCCACACAACTGCAGCTCACTGGATATTTTGTCTTTTTCAGACCATTCTCTGTAAACCCTAGAGATCGTTGTGCTTGAAAATCCCAGTAGATCAGCAGTTTCTGAAATACTCATACCAGCCCTCCTGGCACCCTCAACATTGCCACGTTCAAAGTCACTTAAACCCCCTTTCTTCCCCATTCTGTTGCTCGGTTTTAACTTCAATAAGCTGTCTTGACACGTTCTGCATGCCTTAATGCATTGAGTTGCTGACATGTGATTGGCTGATTAGTTATATGTGTTAACAAGAAATTGAACCGCTGCACCTAATAAAGTGGCGGGTGAGTGTATATTCTGTGTATGAGAGATTTTGTAACTATGCAATGTCTGTTTGTGTTTGAGAATAGACTGGCACTCCCTTTTCTCTCAGTTTGGCTTGTGACTATAACAAACTTGTTTTTCTTCATACTTGAACTTTGAGTTCAAAGTCAGTGTTTACTGTTTCACCTCAGATTGGCAGAAGTCCAGAAGATGAGTGTTAACATGGAAGAAGAAGAGGATGGAGCAGAGTCTGTATTCTCCAGTGGTCTGTCTATGAAGAGTGATCGGTCAAAACATGAACCTATATACTTCAGTAATGAACCTGGAACCTCAGACACAAAGTAAGAAAAAAAAGTTGGTGAAAGAAAAAATAAACAGTGGGGCTAGTATCCATCCATCCCTCTCCCTTCCTATCTTCTACAGCAGAAAAAAGGCAGCATCAAGAAAGAAAAATAAATTAATAGCTTATAGACAATTAACGAGATTATATGGGTACTGGTTTAACAGTAAGCAAGTGCTGTAGCCTCCTGACTATATACAGTATAACTTTTGAAACTATATGTTATTGACATTTCTTTGTGTAATTGCTGAATAAACTTTGTGACAGAAATAAATATGTTGTGCCATCGTCCTCTTAGTATCTGGGACAGCTGTTAGTCACGTAGAAAAGTGTTTATCTAATCTAACATTCTATAAACGTTAAACCGCCTAATTATCCAAAGCAGCAGCAGTTTGTGTATTTAGAGCTTCCTGAATTGCTTTGTCGTTAGAGAATTCCTCAAAGATTCACATGATATGAATAATTATTAAAAAAAAAAAAAAAAAAAAAAAACAGAGAGCAGTGTCTCCAACTCCCAGCTGTCTGTCTATGAAGAGTAACCGGTCCAAACATGAACCTATATACTTCAGTAATGAACCTGGACCCTCAGACACAAAGTAAGTTAACTGGTACAAACTCATTCAGCTGGTAACGTTTTGTTGTGGCCCAGTAAGATCTAGAAAACACGACCCTTTTAACAATAAGTTTAAATATATTAATCAAGTTTTTTATAAAACCTGGTTTTACAGGGTGTTGCAGCCTCCTGAGCACTCCTACTTTCTGTATCCATGCTATGTTCCTAAACAATCTTTGCCTGTTTTCAATACTATACAGTTAGAGTATAACTTTTATTAAACTATATTTTATTGACATTTCTTAATGTAGTTGCTGAATAAACTTAATGACACTGAGAAATATTTTGTATCATTTTCCTCTTAGTATCTGGGACAGCACGTAGAAAAGTGTCTAATCTAAGATGCTACAAAAAGTTAAACCTCTTAATTATCCACCGAAGCATCAGTTTGTGTATTTAGAGCTTCCTGAATGGCTTTGACATCTGATAATTCATCAAAGATTCACATGATATAAATAATTATTAAGAATGATTATGTATTTTGCTGTTTTCAGAGTTCAGTACCAGAGACAGAGAGCAGAGTCTCCAGTCCCCAGCGTTCTGTCTATGAAGAGTGACCGGTCCAAACATGAACCTATATACTTCAGTAATGAACCTGGACCCTCAGACACAAAGTAAGTTAACTGGTGCAAACTCATTTAGCTGGTAACGTTTTGTTGTGGCCGTAAACCACAGACATTACATTTTGCATTAAATCAGCTCCAATAAAATCTATAGAAAACACGACCATTTTAACAATAAGTTTAAATGTATTTATCAATTGACGGTTTTTATAATATCTAGTTTTACAGGGTGCTGTAGCTGCTGGAGCACTCCTAGTTTCTGTATCCATGCTTTGTGAATAAACAATCATTGCATTTTTTCAATACTTTATACAATATAACTTGCTATACTATATGTTATTGTAATTTCTCAATGTAGTTGATGAATAAACTATGTGACACAAAGAGAAATATTGTTTTGCAATTTTCCTCTTAGTATCTGGGACAGCTGTTAGTCACGTAGAAAAGTGTTTGTCTAAACTATGATGCTAAAAACGCTAAACCTCTTAATTATCCACACCAGCTTCAGTTTGTGTATTTTAGAGCTTTCTGAATTGCTTTGTCCTCAGAAAATTGACCAAGGATTCACATTAATGCATAATTATTAAAAATAATCAAATATCTACCAGAGTCAGAGAGCAGCGTCTCCAGTCTCCAGCGGTCTGTGTGAAAATAAAAATAGTGGGCATAGTAGTGGGAGTAAGTCATCCCCTTCACAGCCCTGCATTTCAGTCACTCGGCATATCTTTTGTTTTCACTAGTTCTACATGGGGGAAAAATAGGACATAATGCTTTTCAAATTGCAATACTTGTAACTCTAAGCTTACAACAAAAGCTTCATGAGCGTTAGTTGTATTCATTTTCATGACAGTAAGGTTTTATGCACCAAATTTTTGTGGAAAAGCTATCTACAAACTACTGGCTTGGCATGCATACTACAGCGATTTCGGCCCATTTTTTTTTCTTTTTACAGGTTTCAGTACCAGAGACAGAGTGCAGAGTCTCCATTCTCCAGCGTTCTGTCTATGAAGAGTGACTGGTCCCAATATGAACCTCTGAACTTCAGTAATGAACTTGGACCCTCAGACACAAAGTAAGAAAAAAAAAGTTGGTGAAAGGAACAAATTAATAGTGGGGCTAGTATCCATCCATCCCCCTGCCTTCCTATCTTCTACAGCAGAGAAAGGGAGCATCGAGAAAATAAAGAAGACAAATATAAAATAGCATATACACAAGTAACAAGGTTATATGGGTACTGGTTTTGCAGTTAGCAAGTTTCTTTCTTACCTTTATTTATACAGGTATATCCCATCCTCACTAGGACCAAAAAAGTGGATCACATTACCCCAGTTCTGAGGTCTTTACACTGGCTTCCAGTCACTCAAAGAATTGATTTCAAAATACTGATGTTGGTTTATAAAGCACTAAATGGTTTAGGGCCAAAATATATTACTGATATGCTGATACGTTATGAACCGTCCAGAGCCCTTAGGTCGTCTGGGACAGGTCTACTTACAGTCCCTAGAGTTAGGACTAAACAAGGAGAAGCAGCTTTTAGTTATTATGCACCAAAAATCTGGAACAAACTCCCAGAGAATTTGAGGTCTGCTGCAACTCTCAGTTCTTTTAAATCGAGTCTGAAGACTTTTTTGTTTCCATTTTAACCTGCAATTTTTTTTTATTTGCTTCTCTTATTCGATTTAAATGTTTTATAATGTGTTTTCTGTATTCTAATCTTGCCCCTGTAAAGCACTTTGAGTGGCCGTGTGTCTGAATTGTGCTATATAAATAAACTTGCCTTGCCTTGCCTTGCCATTGAGTCCGAAGACTCTTTTGCAAGGGAGACCTGTTCCCATTTACACGTTACCATTCACACACCGATAGCAGGCTAACTATCAACATTCACACGAGGCAAGGTGGGTGAAGTGTCTTGCCCAAGGACACAACAACTATGACACAGGTGGCAGGGCGGGGATCGAACCTCCAAACCTTCGATCATCAGCCAACCCGCTCTACCACCTGAGCCACAGTCGCCCCAAAGTTAAAAAGGCACAAAGATAGGCTTGGTCGATTTAGGTAGTTAGGTAAGTGTATAGATCCCTGACAAAGTGTTTTATCACTCGCAGACATTTTCAATGTTGTGAGTTCCTGGGACCCACAGGTGGTGATTTGAGTGAGTCCCCAAAAAATCCAATGGTTCCTCAAAAAGATTTATATTTCTTTAGAAATTGTAGCATTGATCTTCTTTGATGTGTATATGGGTATTGTTATTTTTTTTTTTTACACAACTTCTACAGTTGAACAGTTAGATGACCAATACTCTTTAATGGAGGACTTTTACTGGGAAATGGCTGCACAAGTGTTGAGTTTATATTACTAACTGGCAGATCACTTCATGTATAATGAGACGGATATGAAAAGCAGCTCAACTGTGTTTATGGAACAAGAGAAATAAAAAGATTTTACCTAAATATTGAATGTTAAAGTCAAACAGAAAATACAACACTTTTGCCCTTTGACCATCTGTGGAAAAATCTGGACATTATCAATGGTGAAAAATAATGTACTAATAAAGAAATGTATTCACAGAAAAAGGAGTGGAGGATTCAGTCGCTACCAGCTGTGGACACTGGTTCTGCATTTCCTCATAGTGCTACCACTCTGCTTAATGATTAGACTCCTCCTACACCCAGTGTGGACGATTATCATGAACGAGGCCTGGACTGCAGACAGCCAGTCAGAACAACCTGTACAAAGTAAGACCTGTGATCTGTCAGCTGATGGCATCATGTCTGAAACAGGATTGCTATTGTATAATGTTTAATTTGTTGTTTTTCACAGTAGGGGAGAGTGGCCTAAGTTGTGCATTTTGGAAGTTGTTCCACCCCTTGTTTCTAGAAAACCGTGGAAGAAATTGGAAATGTGACCACATATTTAAGAAGAGCCATCCATTTGACTCATCCTGTAAAGAAGGGAGACACAAGGAATAAGATATAAGCACATTTAAGCTAAAAAAAATGTGTTCTGCCTTTCAAAGTAAAATTTCCATGATCAAGGTTTTTTGATTATTGTGTCCGAACAATTATAGACAAGTTTGAAAACATTTGACACATGTTTTAGTGCTTTGGTATGCTACACTTTGAGTCTATACAGTTAGCACGATGTCAGCCCTAAATTGCTGCATCATGCTTATTATCCAAATTTCTAGGATTGGGGTGATTTGTGCCAAAGGGCCTGGGTGAGTTATAAGTAAGTAAGTAAGTAAAATGTATTTATAAAAGCACATTTATGACAGTTTGCACTGTCCAAAGTGCGGTACATAGTGCATTCAGTAGGTAAACAATGAAGGTAAAATAACAATAACCAAAATAAAAGACGTAAAGCCCATACATCCACATAAACACAGATAGTAGTGCAGAGGTAAGATAGTTAACGGGGAGGAAACACCAGGGTGTACATATGGGTTTTGAGCCTTTATTTAAAGGCAGAAATGTAGGGGAATCACATTTGTCAGATGGCAGTTGGTTCCACAAGCACAGAGCAACTAGTGCAAAGTACATTTCTGAGAGTTGTGCCAGTGGCATGGCTGTATACGCTGGTCACCAAAAGAAAGTGATTGTCTACAGTACCTCAGAAGAGAGTGACATCTCAATACTGATGAGAGTTCAGATGGCCAGAAAGATGATGATGGTGACTTTGTCATTGTGAGCTTTGCAGGTAAAACCATTAGATCTGCTAGGCCTTGTTTAAGAAAATTGACCTTCAATCTTTGTCAACTATTTACTTTATTTACTTTAAATACACCTTAAATAAGTGATTGTCTAATGGATTTGTCTTGCATTACAGTTTATGAGATATATATCAATGGCACAATTCACCCCATGGTATTCTCTCCAACCGCACAACTTACACCACACCGGGGGCAAGTTGTGCATCAAGACAACTTTTTTCCGAAAGCTATATTTCTTCAACAGTTTATTCCAGATCCAAAGTTTTGAAAGTCACCCTGAAATATATGTACATATTTGAGTTGGAGACTTTACTGGCAAGGCCTTACTTTAAAGTCACTTTGAGTGAAAAGTTGCACAACTTAGGCCACTCTCCCCTATAGACAATGATTTTCATAAAAAATTATTTACATATTTTACTCTTGTTTTAAAGCTCCCATATTGTGCAAATGCACTTTTCCGATGTTTTTGAACATAATTATGGGTCTACGGCCTACAGACTGCCAAAGTATCAAAAAAAGAAAGCTCTCCCCTTTTCTGAAACCCTCCACCTCTCCCCTCAATATACTCCAGTCAGAATTCTCCCCGTTTCTGACGTCAACAACTGGAAAGCCAGAAGCTTCCACTGTGCAGTCCACCCCCCTATTTCTTATTGGTCCACGGCCCCGAGATCCTCTCGAAAAATATTCCTTCACCCCCATGTTGTTTGCTTGTTGCTAAGCGACAAGATGCCTGTAGTACGGCAAAACATGATGAATGTTGCATAATTTATCTTAACCACAGCAGCCTCGTTTTTAATAACACAATGGATAGGAAGCTACTTGTGCTTTTTTTCAAACAGTGAAACTGAAATAAATGTTTTTATTGGTATTTTTGCCTGACTGGTGTATAGCTATTAGCTTTGGGACAAGCATTCAGCTTTTGCTCATAAATACATATTTCTATTCCCCACACCAGTCTGGAAAGGCCTCGTTTTTAACAGGACAAAGGATTGGAAGGTATACTGAAGAAGTCTGACTTTGAAAATAATTTTTTCTCTGATTTTAGTGGTATTGTTAGCAGCTAGTGCCTGAGCTAGCTTCGCAGTAACCACCATCTTTTGCAGCATTTTTATTGTGAACATGCCGTTTCCATTAGCTTGTGGCTGTCAGTGCATCTGTATGAACATAGTCTTTCATGTAGACAAGGATAGGTCATGTCAAACTGTTCAAAGTGCGTTACTAGCACTAGACTTGGTTCTTCTCATGGGTAGGCTAAACCTAACTGTGCTATCAGCAAATACGTCATCATTGTTTACAAACAGACAGAGGGTGAGGCGTATCTGGCTTCGCTTCCGGACAGGGGGCGGGGGGAGCTCAAAGATTGTATATTTACGAGGGGAGCTGCAGCTCTTTTTCAAAAATAGGCCATCGTGAGATTAGCTGAACATCAGCATAGTACAATAAATTATCTGAAAGTTTTTTTCAGCAAACAATTAAAGAAAAACGTATTAGGGACCACTAAGACCATATAATATGGTGTAAAATAGAACCGAAAAGTGTATAATATGGGAGCTTTAATGTTTGCCGAGCAAATGACCAGATACCCGATTATGAATCCCTGATTTTAATTTTCTTTCAGAATATATTACCATAATCACCAGTGTCATTATTTTCCTTGTTTTGCCTCTATCTTAGTGAGTAATGGTCTGCAGGAGGTTTTAGATGGACATAAGATCAGTCTGAGGAGGAGATGTGAACGTGTGACTGAAGGAACTGATCAAACAGGAAGTGGAACTCTCCTCAACAGGATCTACACTGAGCTCTACATCACAGAGGGACAGAGTGAAGAGGTTAATACCCAACATGAGGTCAGGCAGCTTGAGACCGCTTCCAAGAAGAAGACCCTCCATGACACTCCAATCAAGTGCCACAACATCTTCAAAGCCTTACCTGACCAACAGGGACGCATTAGAGTCGTCCTTACAAACGGTGTCGCTGGAATTGGAAAAACCTTCTCAGTGCAGAAGTTCACTCTGGACTGGGCAGAGGGCTGGGAAAACCAAGATGTCAGTCTGCTGATTCTGCTTTCGTTCAGGGAGCTGAACTTGATCAAAGATAAGCAGTACAGTCTTCTCGAGTTGCTCCATGTTTTCCATCCAACATTACAGAAGGTCACAGCAGAGAAGCTCACTGTCTGTAAAGTTTTGTTCCTATTTGACGGCCTGGATGAAAGCAGACTTTCACTGGATTTCCACAACAATGAGGTTGTGTCTGATGTCACACAGAAGTCATCAGTCAACGTGCTGCTGACAAACCTCATCCAGGGGAATCTGCTTCCCTTAGCTCTCCTCTGGATAACTTCCCGACCTGCAGCAGCCAATCAGATCCCTCCTAAATGTGTTGACAGGGTAACGGAAGTACGAGGCTTCACTGACCCACAGAAGGAAGAGTACTTCAAGAGGAGAGTCAGTGATGAAGAGCTGTCCAGCAGAATCATCTCACACATCAAGACATCCAGGAGCCTCCACATCATGTGTCTAATCCCAGTCTTCTGCTGGATCACTGCTACAGTTCTGGAGCACACGTTAACTACAGAACAGAGAGGAGAGCTGCCCAAGACCCTGACTGGCCTGTACTCACACTTTGTGCTGGTTCAGATGAAGAGGAAGAAGCAGAAGTATGAAGAGGGACATGAGACGAGTCCACAGGAGCTGACAGAGGCCGACAGGGAAGTTCTTCTGAAGCTGGGGAGGCTGGCGTTTGAACAATTGCAGAAAGGAAATGTCTTGTTCTACCAAGAAGACCTGGAGCAGTGTGGTCTGGATGTCACAGAGGCCTTGGTGTACTCAGGAGTTTGTACTGAGATCTTCAAAGAGGAGTCTGTAATCTTCGAGAAAACAGTGTACTGCTTTGTTCACCTGAGCATTCAGGAGTTCCTGGCTGCAGTCTACATGCACCACTGTTACACCAACAACAACACAGAGGTACTGAAGGGCTTCCTGGGAAACAAATATGTAAATCCATCCCTGGATGTCTTCCTGAAGAGCGCAATGGAGAAATCTTTTGAAAGTAAAAATGGCCACCTGGACCTGTTTGTCCGCTTCCTTCATGGTCTCTCTCTGGAGTCCAACCAGAATCTCTTAGGCGGTCTGCTGTGTCCAACAGACAACAGTCCAGAAATCATCCAGAGAGTCATCAACAACCTGAAGGGAAAAAAAACCAGTATGTCTCCTGACAGAAGCATCAACATCTTCCACTGTCTGATGGAGATGAACGACCTCTCAGTTCATCAGGAGATCCAAGAGTTTCTGAAGTCAAAGAACAGATCAGAGAAGGAACTCTCTGGGATCCACTGCTCTGCTCTGGCCTACATGCTGCAGATGTCAGAGGAGGTTCTGGATGAGTTGGACCTGAAGAAGTACAACACATCACCAGAGGGACGACTGAGACTGATTCCAGCTGTGAGGAACTGCAGAAAGGCTCTGTAAGTCCAGATGTGATTAATATCATTAATCAATGCAGATTATTAATTAAATTATTCAAATATACACATTATAGAAGTTTGATTCTTCTCTAAGGGTTTCGTTTTCTTCAGAAATCATGTCAGCAGAAAATGTAGATGTTCAGTTGTGTTTATAGCTGTATAACAATAATAATCTAATGATATCATAAATCAGTGCAGATTAGTAGTTATTCAGATATAAATATTATATATACTGCATATGAAAACTTTTATGTAATCAGTTGTCCTCTTTCATAATAACATTTTGTAATACATGTGTCATTACAGACTTTCTAACTGCGGACTCTCAGATACTCATTGTGAAATTGTGGCTTCAGCTCTGAAATCCAACCCCTCCCATCTGAGAGAGTTGGAGCTCAGTGGCATCCAGCTGCAGGATTCACGAGTGAAACTTCTCTGGGCCGGACTGAAGAGTCCAAACTGCAGGTTGGAGACACTGAGGTCAGTTCACTGCCTGAAGCATATGTAGAGACTCCTATTTGTGAGGTTTGAAATTAGGGTTATAGATGTTCACGATTTGCCTGTTTAGGGTTATAGATGTTCACGATTTGCCTGTTTTTCCAAATGCCGCTTTTTGGCGATATTCACGTTTTTGGATAAAAAAATCTCTGCGGTAGCGGTAGCTGCCAGAGAAGCCAGCCAGCATTTCCCAGACTGGACTGTGTGGTCGTGTTACCGTAGTAGGGTGAGACAAGGGAATATCGTTATCTTGGCAATAAAACATCTTTGGTAGACGTCACAAATATTGTCCAATCAGCATTAAGATCGGGCACCGTTAAGCATCACTGCTGCCGCTGTGTGTTCAGACTTTAGACTTGGCTAAAAGCCTCAATCAAAGCCTTTTTGATAATAAAAATGAGAGGCGTTAATTAAACGCTGTCAATGCGTCTGAGGTGAATGTAACTTACTCAGCTGATAACAGAAACTAACGGAGGAAGGCGGCTCACTGTACAGTCCCTTCAGTCGCGCTGTCAGCTTGACGACATGGCTCTGTGTATTCGGGCTCGAGACATACAAACAGATCGCGGAAGCTGTTCCCCTAGACAACGTTAACAAGTAGGATATCCCCGATTATCATTTTATCCATTTTTCTGCACAACGGCTCACACGCTCACACTGGCGAGGTCTCCCGGTGATTTTCACCGTCACAGTGTTCCATTCGCTGCTTTGCTCGGCGGAGGCTTTGTGTGAAGGTGATTTATCATCACAGTCGTAGACGAATGTTATAGCTTTCTGCGCATATTCTGCACTGCACTGTTGACCCACACTAAGTGAAGCATTTAAATGCACATTGCAGAAATAAAGCGCCTGCAGTGCGCTCACAACCACACGTGAACTCGCATCACAGACGTCTCCAGTCCCCAAAAAATCAAATAAAGGAAAACACCCCGATTTACCGAGTAGCCTTGAGCACGAGTCGAAAATCGGTCATTGAGTCCACACATTGTTCACATCCCTAGTGTGCAGTTAAACTACAAATAGTTATCTCACCTTCTGGTTTATGCACTTTGTTTCAGAAAATGGGAGAATTACCTGCCACAAATCCTTCAAATATCTTCTCGTCATACATCCTGAGCTATCTGTTGTCTGCATTGTGATTATTAAAGTCTGCTTACGTCGGCAGTTATTCCTGATATCTAGGCCAATCGGTTATGTAACTGATGCCATGAATTTTGTGAGGTGAACTTTGCCATGTGCAGAGGACAATAGTGCTGCTAAAATAATTGTTTTTGCCAGAAGAAAATGTTGTCTGATCCTTTAATTAAAAAAAAACGAGTTTGCAGGTCTGTAGAGTAAAGAAAAGTATTGACATTATATATTTGACAGGACAGGAGCTCCCAAAGACTCAAATTTCTTTATATAGAGAAATTAGAGTATGTCAGTATGCTGATTGTAGAAAGTGGACACGGGCCTGTCAGTTTAGAATGGTTCTGATTTACTTACATACACTTGGTGGTAGAAACAAAATTGTCTGGTAGCAGGTGTCATAAATCTGACAAGATTTTGCGTACTACATTTTTGAGTGAGAACATTTCCACGTACTTATAAATAAATAATCATTGTCTCTAAACTTACTTAATTTATACTTTATTCAGATTGAAGAGCTGCAATTTCTCAGAGATAAACTGTGATTATCTGGCCTCAGCTTTGAAGTCGTGGTAGCTGCTGCTATCGGTGTATGAATGTGTGTGTGTGAATGGGAACAGGTCTCCCTTGAAAAATAGTCTCCGGTCTCAATGGGATTTACCTGTATAAATAAAGGTTAAAAAAATTATGATGATCCACAACGACAGAATTACTAAGTCACTCTACTCATTTTAGAGAAATGCTCATTAATTAGGATAAAGTCATGTTGAGCTGCACATTTAAAACCTGGAACAATCTGATTGGATTATTAATATTTTTTTATTGATATAATTTTATCAGATTGAGTCGCTGCAGTTTGTCAGAGGCCAGCTGTGCTTCTCTGGCCTCAACTCTGAAGTTCAACCCCTCCCATCTCAGAGAGCTGGATCTGTGGAACAACAAGCTGCAGGATTCAGGAGTGAAGCTGCTGCGTGGTTTTATGGAGAGTCCACACTGTAGACTGGAGACTCTGAGGTCAGTTCACTGACTCTGTTACTATTAAAGATCGTATATATTTAATTAACACAGACAACTAATATTTACAAACATAACTCACTTCCATAAAGTTTAACATTTTCTTGTTCATATTTTAAGTTCTCTAGTACAAAGTTAAGTCTGCAAATATTATTATTTTATTAACAATTAAAATCAAAATTTAATTTAAAATGTATGTACACCCATAACTTACGTACATCAATAAAGTTATATATTATATTTTAATTTCCCTTTTTCAGAGTTTAGTCTGAAGTCAGAAATGAAACTGTAGAAGATGTTTAATTTATGTTCATAATTTTTGGTAAATTGTCATATTTTTATACTGAATATCCTCCAAATTAATATTTTAGTGAGATAACTATTTCTTTGGGTTCCATTCATTTCAATGTGTTTTAGAAAATGATATCTGATCATTCATCCGTCTCAACAAACACACACACACACAAGACAGATCGAACAAAGCATATTATGTTGTTATGCATGTGATGTCTGTAGAAGGCTGACATTATGATGATCCACGACAACACAATGACAATGTCACTCTACTCACTATAGAGGAAAGGTCATTGATTAGAACAAAGTCATGTTGAGCTACACATTTAAAACCTGAACACATCTGATTGGATTATTAATAAATGTTTATTTATATACTTTTTCTTTATTCAGATTGAGGTCCTGCAGTTTGTCAGAGATCAGCTGTGCTTCTCTGGCCTCAACTCTGAAGTCCAACCCCTCCCATCTCAGAGACCTGGAACTGACTAACAACGAGCTGCAGGATTCAGGAGTGAAGCTGCTGTGTGGTTTTCTGGAGAGTCCACACTGTAGACTGGAGACTCTGGGGTCAGTTCACTGACTATTACTATTGTTACTATTGTAGATATTGTATATTGAATAACAAACAAACATAACAACATACAAACATAACTTACATCCATGAAGTTATACATTTTCTTTGGTCATATTTTAATTTCTCTTGTACAGTTTAGTTTGCAGTCACAAATGAAAATTCTTCCATCCCTTTGGACAAAAGTGGTAGTGTTTTTACTTTGCCAGTTATAGTTGAGGGACCCATGACAAAGGCGTTAAGAAAAACTATATAAAAATATAGTTCAATCTTTGCACTGATGGTCTCTTGTGCTGTTACATGTAATCTATGATCATCAGAGGAAAAATTTTAAGAATATTGAAAAGTTCCTTGTAGCACCTTAAGTCCCACCCATCTAATATTTCAGTTCATATTGTAAATGTTTACTATTTAACAGAGAAATATTTGTATTGGTTTCCATTCATTTCAGTTTGTTTTGGCAAATAATATATTTTAAAACCTTAAAGAAAATCCTAAAACCTAGTGTTAACTTTCAAACAGCCCTTTAAAACGTGTGTACCATATTGTGTGGCTACAGTGAGAACCGGCAAAAATGTCCTCACTGTTCAGGTCTAAAACTCAAGTTTGTTCTCACAGACAAGTACACACACACACACACACACACACACACACACACTCTAACTTACATAATGTATTCTTTATTCAGATTGAGTGACTGCAGGTTGTCAGAGATCAGCTGTGCTTATCTGGCCTCTGCTCTGAAGTCCAACCCCTCCCATCTCAGAGAGCTGGATCTGAGGTACAATGAGCTGCAGGAGTCAGCAGTGAAGCCTCTGTCTGATCTTGTGGAGAGTCGATGCTACAGACTGGAGACTCTGAGGTCAGTCGAGGGTTAGAGTCAGTCCACGCATGTTTCAGCCGAATGTCTAAACATGACCCTGGCACCTCCCGCCTACCTACTTCCGCTCAATTTTCATTTCCCTTCAGTAGTCAGTCTGGGTCTGCGGTATATTCACGGGTTTTCTCAGGATGAATTTTTACCTGTCCAATCAGCAAACAGAGGGAGCGGCTGAGAACAATGATATTGTGCGCCAGTTTCAGTTGTAGTCACAAGCCAGAGCACCAAACGTTATGCGATTGGTTGGCAGATCCAGAGTGGAACTGGGCAGAACCAATAGTTTTAAACTTCAACAGACACCCGCCTTCAAGTGAGTTAATGTTTGTTAATAGAGCGATTCCAGACCTTCTGTACAAATTCAATGAAGCACAATGGTCTGGTAGGACCAGGCTAGGACCCACCGCTCTTGTTGATAACCTCACAGATTTGTTTAGGCTTGATGCAAGTGTTTTTTGCTGGTGGGAACGTTGCTCCATGGGGTGAAGATGGCTTCATGTAGGGCATCCACGGTCTGGATCCATTTTTGTAGACTTCCCTTGCCATCCATCCTCTAACGTTCTCAATGGGATTTAGATCAGGAAAACACGCAGGATGGTTCAAAAGAGCAACGTTATTCTCCTGGAAGAAGGCCTTGGTCAGGCGGGCGTTGTGAACTGCAGCGTTGTCCTGTTGAAAGACCCAGCCATCTCCACAGAGATGAGGGCCCTCAGTCAAGATTGATGCCCGCAGCCCCATCTCCACATAGCCAGCAGCCGTTTGACGCCCCTGCACAACTTGAAGCACCATTGTTCCATTGAAGGAAAAAGCAGCCCAGATCATGTTGCAGCCTCCTCCACTGTGTCGTGTAGAAAACATCTCCACTGGGAGCTCCTTGTTATGCCAGTTCCAGGTTAATTTTTTTTCTCGTCAGGGAAATAAAACGTTCTTCTTTAAATGTCCCATGTTTGGTGCTCCCTTGCAAAGTCAAAATGGGCAAGTTTGTGGCTTGGGAGGATACAAGGTCTTTGAAGATGTTTTCTGTTCTTTAAGCCCTTCTCTCGCAGATGCCGTCTTATGGTTATTGAGCTTCATTTGTGTCGAGGATCGGCCTGTCTTGCCCCATAACACTCAGGATCTTTTAAGAAGTGTAAAATGACTAACTGCATCTAACCTCTGCAGCGATTGTGCGTTGTGAGAGTCTTTGCTTGTGCAGCTCAACAATCCTGCCACGTTCAAAGACTTTTTGCCTTCGCCATCAGGAGGTCAGAAATTACACGAAAAACATATTTTGGCGCACATTTTGAGTTTTTAAGGCTTTAGGCAATCAGATGATGGAGTTTAAATTCATTTTTCAATAAATTGTTTTGGTTTTCGTCTCTTGCTCCTGTTTGCTTTACTAACAACTTGGTTAGGATCAACCACCGCAAAAGGAAAATACACTACCGACCAAAGATTTTGATCAGGAGTGTATACAGTATGTGTAACCGTAGTCACTGACTGACAGCTGATGGAGGAAGTCTCTGTAAACTCTGATTCATGACTTCTGTTGTCTGTCTTCTCTCAACAGATGGAAGCCGTGAGTGAGTGAGTGAGTGAGTGAGTGAGTGAGTGAGTGAGTGAGTGAGTGAGTGAGTGAGTGAGTGAGTGAGTGTCTCTGCAGACACACTGACACTCCACCACATGGACCTGATCATCTCTGCTTTGTAGATCAGCATTTATCTCTGAGGTTCATGTCACAATGCAGAAGTTTGAGTTTCTAATCAGTGCTAAAACTCTACACACTGAGAATCCACCCCTGGACCTGGACCTAGTGTTCAAACACATTTAGTAGAACATGCCTCGTGTACTCTGAAGTTCTATGCTGTCGAATAGAGATATAATTTGACCTCAGTTTGACTAAAGACAGTTTTTTTTCCAGTGCAGGCAACACATGATCAGAACTACAAATATAAATGGGGTCTGTGTCTGTAACAGTCAGGATGTGTGTCACAGTGAAGCCTGCAGGAGAAGAAGAGAGAGAAGAAAAGAAAAGAAAGCAATAAGGAGTATTCCAGCTATTTTAATACATTACCTGTATATGCTGCAGTGGCTGTTTGCCATTCAAACTCTTCCCACTGTGGTTTAGCTAAAGGAAAGTTTCTTGACGCGTTGTAACTAAAGATTGTCTATTCCACTGGTTTCCCTTCAAAATAAAATGGATTTATTTAAACTCAAACCTTTTGAAACAAAATAAAGCAGGCCAAACATCCTTTAAGCCTTTTCCTTTAATCATCCACGTTTTTAATTTACAATATACTTATAAAACTCTGTCAACAGGATCTAGACTGTTTGCTTCCACAAGAAAATAGCAACAGCTGCTGCCAGTTACCTCCCTGATTATATGCACTTTGGGAATTATTCCACAGGCATATACTGCCCCAGGTGGTGGGAGGTAGAATATCAACTAAACATAAACTATCTCTTACGCCAAAATGCCAATAAATTGCTTGTGTTTTAACCTATGACCTTATATGTTGATAATTTGCCCTACAGTTCTGTTTCCCATTTACATTTTTATTTAATTTAAATGTTTTATTTCTATTCATATTTTTTATTCACTTTTCTAACATGTATTCTATTACATCTACTTGATGTATTTTAATCCTGATGTATTTCATGACCTTGTAAAGCACTTTGAGTGCGTCTGTATTGTGCTGTATAGATAAACTTGCCTTGCCATGTTGTATTTTAACCTATGACCTTATATGTTGATAATTTGTCCTACAGATTTATACTCTTTGACTTTTGTAAACTTAGAAACATTCTTTGCACTTATGGTTTTGTTTGCTGTTACATGTAATTTATGATAATCAGAGGGAAAATTAGACTGTTTCAGAAATATTTAAAAGTTCCTCGTAGCACCTCAAAGGAGAAGTCTTGGTCTTTGGATCGTTTTTAACTTTCTGGATCAACTGTTTTTCTTTTTAATTATTTAATCTTGTTTGGGATTTGTGTATTGTTGCTAAGCTTGCTGAATAAAACCAGGTAGATTTTCTGATCTACTGAAAAAAGCAGAAATCTCTTTTATCATTTTTGGTTCTTCAGTCCACCTGCTAGAGGAACTCTAAATCTGAGGCCATGGTGCTCAGCAGGAAACCAATGGACTGTCTACTCCAGGAATGAGTCCTTACCCCAAGGTAAGGAGTTAACAAGTACCTCAGAGTCTTGTTTGCAAGTGAGTGGACAACATTTATTAATGTAAATGAAAATCATTGAGGCGCTTTCTGTCCGTTAGTGGAACTAACGGATCCCTGATTGGTTCATGTAGTCATCAATCTAGCCTCCAGTTAGTCAGACCGGACCCTCCCCACTGTCAGCACACAGACCTCCCGGCCACAGTTTAGCCCCAAGTTTGTTTACATGGAAACTGGGCCTTTTTATATTTTTCACCATCCCCTTAGAAAGTCTGTTCATGCCCCTGTATACAGAAACTAATCTTAACCAATGTCACATAATGAGACACAATTAACAACTTTAATGTTTTTTCAACACACTTGTGGCTTTGTTAGCAGGTTAGCTGCAGCCTGTAAACAACAAAGATGCATCTACCTGTGACTTTACAATCTAATCTCACATTCAACAACCGTTAAAGCTAAAATGAGACACAATCATTCAATTCATTCATCTTCTTCTTTTGACAATTTCTTTCTGGAAATTCTGTACAAATTTACACAACATTTGAACGGAAAATTCTCTATTGAGACTGGGTTTTTGAAAGCAGAGAAAAAGAGAGAGGGTTGTTTTGTCTCTAGTCACACCAGTTAACTCACCCATAGTAATATTGAAAAACCATGAAAAAGTGCATTTTACATAATATGTGAGTGTGACCTTTATAGTTAGGATGAACAATGAATGTCGTCAAGAACCTCAGGAACAATAAACAACCGCTATCTCAGCTTCTGTACATTTCACTAACAGCAGTGACAAACGGTAACAAGCAATAACCCTGCATTCCAAATCGCATACTCTTTCCTTTTTCTATTCTACATACTACTGCTGACCATAAAAATAATCTAGTTAGCATGCAGTATGCTACAATTGGGACAAACTTAAACTTATTTATTTCATCATAACATTGCACCTTGAATTGCCTCTTGCTTTTATATCCGTCTCATCGCTGGTTGTTTTCATTCGGAGGCTCCGTCGATTTGACGTCACTTTCGGTGCGCACTGGATTGTGGGTCAGAATCGCACAACAGGATGTAGTAGGGATCAGGGTATTTTTAAGCATACTAAATCCGACCACAAGAATGGGACATCCTAAATCTTTTTTCTACCATACTAAATAGTAGATAGTACGGGGATTGGAATGCAGGGTAAGTTTCAACAGAGTCAATGTGCAGTAACAGTAAATCTTGGCTCATTTTTGTCAAGTAAAGGAAAAACAAAAAACTTTTTACACCTCAAAACTCGTCGGAGCTAGTTCACATGTAAAAAGAGACAAATCTAAACTTAACTAATAAGTGTTTCAAGTAAAATGCCGTCAGAAGGTTTTAATGATTTCACAAACTTTCACTTTTAAAAGGTGGAGTCAGCTTTTCTGGAGAACGCTTGCTGTCAGAATCAGTGAATATCTCCTCATTATCCACTACTTGTCCGTACGCTGTGCAGTGACAAAATCCAGTGTTAATACACAGCCTAGGCTCTGTAAACAGGCACGGTCCTATGTACCATAGGCCTCCTTTGTTTGCATACCATTTGTTTTCATACCAGTTGAAGAGACGAGATGAGATAAGTCGATGTTGAACAGAATACTGCTCAAATAAATCAATATTCTTCTCTGCAGCGTCTTTGTGAACGTTTTCCGATCTTATTTCCATAACGCTTGTAGCTTTTAGTACCAATGGAATTCATGCAAATTCTGGCCAGGGACAGATGCGGCGTAAAGGAAAATGCCTTAGAGATTAAAGGTGCTAGGTGTTAATTCTAGCGTCCCCTTTGGACAAAAGTGCCAGCTGTTGTTCCTGGGTGAGCGTATACCCATGACAAAAGCATTAAGAAAAACTATGTAAAAATAGCATTCTTTACACTGATGATCATCAGAGGAAAAATTAGACTGTTTTAGAAATTTTTATAAGTTTGTTCCTCAAAGGGAACATCAAGTGTTTTTGTGGCTCCTTGGTTTTCATGAAATTGTGCAAAAATGTAATGCAACCTTTTAAATATTCAAGGAAATGTCCAGTTTGTGAGTTTGAATCCTTGGAAAAGTCTGTTTCCTCACGAGTGCATGCAGTGTGTTCTGTTCCAGTGTCGGAGAAGATTTCGAGATACAAATTACATGTACAATATAAACAGTTCAATTAAATACTGTCAGTGGCCTTAAACAAAGTAGGCGACAAAACCCTCACAGTTTCAAGTTTGTATTGTCTAAAATCTGAATGCTGCTGCTGCCCCCTAGCGGACGGGGGCATGCAGTGCAGCGCCCAGACCCAAATACTCTAGGTTCACCGCAGCTGGGAGGAATAAATCGTTCCTGGTAAATGCTGTGTTCGTTGTAGGCAGAAAATCGGCCTGGTAGTCAGGGTTGTCGAGGCTGTCGCAGGCTGCCAAAGGGAGCGAGTTTTGGGCCGTGTTGAGGTACTCTGGGGCCTCTGGAACCATGGAGAAGGGCTTTAGATATTCCATCGGAGAGGGGGGTGAGGTGGCGCCCCAACCCATGCTTAGGTCCTCGTAGTTGGGATTCATAACCTCCGACTGATGGCTGCTGTGGCTGGTTTCACTCCGCAGGCTCTCGTGGTTCATGTACTCTGAGGAAGACAGAAAAACCAGGATGAGTCAAAGTCAAGTCAAGTCGCTTTATTGTCAATTTCTACAATATATTCCAGACATACAGAGGAATCGAAATAACGTTTATATCTGACCAACTATACAATAAGTACAAAATAATAAAATTAGATAAGATAAGTTACATAGCCTATACAATGAACAAATTGAAGAAATTGAAAGTGAGTAACATTTAGGTGTTTATTTACAGAGAACCGTTCATTCGATATACTTTATATTTGGTGTTTGTGTTGTTGAGGACCCAAATAAGTTTAGTGCAGAGTGTGTTGTTGTTTGGATCAGAGGTTCTGGAGAAAACTGGGAAAACCTGGTCAAAGCCAGATGGACTTTGGTGCTTCTTGTCTATATGTGTTGTTACAGAACCACTGAAGTCGTTTATTTTAATTACTTGTTTGTTTGTACCTTTTTTAGAACACCATTATCCCAGTTTTTATTGTAATTTCCACAGTGTGCTGTCTGAATGTGCTCTGAAATTAAAATGGTTCATTCTAATCTATATTTAGTCAGTACTCCAGTTCAAACAGATTTATCACAGTATTTATAGAGCAGTGTACCGTGGCCCAAAAATTCTACACACTGCAGGTTTAAATATATTTAAATTTGTACATGTTATATTTTAACACTTATTTACTCATTAGATTCTTAATTATTCTGTTCCTAATTGACATAGTATTTAGTCAGGACTCCAAACAGAACAGGTATTTAGTATTTATAGAGCAGTGTACCGTGGCCCGTGCAGGTGTCCGGTGAGTTGTGCGTTGGATCTGTGATGTAGCGCAGAGCGATGCTGTTCTCTCTGACGGGGCGGCCGTTCTGATGTGAGGAAAGAGAAAGAGAAACAGGAACATGGAGTTGGGTTATTGCACAGAGACACCATTTAACACTGAAAGAAAATGTTTGTGAGATATTTACCTTTGAAATGACCATTAAAAAATGTTTTGGTCCTATTAACAATAACGCTACGTAAATGTAGTCCAAAGTCAAGACAGACAGACAGACAGACAGACAGACAGACAGACAGACAGACAGACAGACAGACAGACAGACAGATAGATAGATAGACAGACAGACAGACAGACAGACAGATAGATAGATAGATAGATAGATAGATAGATAGATAGATAGATAGATAGATAGATAGATAGATAGATAGATAGATAGATAGATAGATAGATAGATAGATAGATAGATAGATAGATAGATGTTATTGTTCACATACCGCGGCGTTGCAGGGGCGGTTGTCATTGTTGTCCAGTCCTTTGTATGGCGGCAGATATTCGTCGGCATCGACTAAATCCTCCGTGTCTTCCGTACTCAGCAGTCGAGAGTAAAACCGGCTGTCGGTCGGACTGGGGAGGTCACCCTGATAGAGAGACGGATGGACAGATACATGGATTTACCTGCTGTATATGTAATACACACTTCATAATTAATAAGCAATTAAACAAAAATTATTTAACATTGAAGCGGATAGGAGCAGCCTTCCAAACCGCTAAAACTTCCTCTGCTTTGAAACCTATCTCCTCCCGCATTTTTTCAGCTAGAGACTCCATTCAAACGTTAAACAATTCACATTAATTACAGCTATTAAATTCCTATTCAACTTTTTAAAATCTTCAACTGTCTTTGAACAAACACAGTTTTAGTTTTAAGCTTTTTTCAACCTCTTTCTAAATTTATAATGGGATCCGGATGGGACGGAATGTTCAGAGGCAGAGTGGGGGAACCAACTGTTACAGTGTAGAACTGGTGTAAAAATACACCAAAACCTTCCACATAACTGCCTCTCACTCCCACAAATTAAACCCTACGTGGATAATTTTTACATCAAAATGTAGGACATATTCTGCCGGTCGCATAGATGTGACTACTGAAGCAATCGGACTTACACAATGGAAGTTTTGGGCTTCCAAGCTAAATGGTGTCCAACCAACTGCCGCCTTGATAACTGAGACATGACATTTCTGGAGAAAGGCAGACTGTACCACACCTTTAAAATTCTCTGGTTCTCATATTCTTCACATTACAGGCACACTCTTCACACTGTGTCTTCATCAGATTCTTCTGGTTCTAACAATAAAATAATTTTGTCAGTTAGACTCACGGTCCGTCAGTTAGAGGCAGCGGTTTGAGGTGAAGTTTTGGATGAAATGACCTCTCTGAGGCCTCTAAAAGGTGGGATTTCTGCCTGATCACAGACCCTCAATAACACATACACTCACCTTGGTGACTCACTCTGCCCATTAAAGGGCAATTTCACTTTTTTTTCTTGATTATTTTTTTCTTTTTTCCGCTTTATTAGACAGTTCGGAGAGGCACAGTTGAAATGGGGCAAACACTTTGCTCTTTGAAGGCCTATTTCACACATACTTTTTTTTCGTGTCTTTCAATTATAATTTTATCTAGACATTTTTAAATATTCAACATCATTCCTATAAGAGTTAAACAATTCACTACTGTTCATACTTAAGACTGTTTCTTACTTTTCCACATCTTCATACTCCTTTAGCTGATTCAAATACATTCAAGCCATCAAGGTAGTTTAGCTCCAAGTCTATTCAATTACTATTTCATAGTTTTAAGATTTTTATCCATGTCTTTCAACTTCTTCATAATTTCAGCAAGAAATGTTATTCAAACCTCTATATATAATTCACATATATACAATAATGACCTTTATAAACTTCAACAACTTTATAAACCTTTATAGACCTTTTTCAAATCTTCATACTCAGCTATCCAGTTTAGCGTAAGCTGTTCCAGCATTCACACGCATTTTCAGCAGGAAATGCATTTCTAGTTCTTATCTAATCTTTTCCACAATATATTTTAATGTGGCGTTCACAGGCTTGCTCCTGCCTGCAATGCAGAGACACTCCACCAGAGGGCAGGAGAAGTGTGTCTGATGGTATTAAACATTACAGGAATATATTAATCATATTGGTGATGTATAAGTCTTAAACGCATTCATAAAATATGATACAGCTGGTATTATATCAGCACACAAGTTCATTTAAAAACTTTGATTTCATGTCCCTTACGAGGAACTTTTAAATATTTCTGAAAAAGTCTAATTTTTCCTCTGATGATCATAAATTACATGTGACAGCAAACGAGACCATCAGTGCAAAGAAAGAATGCTATTTTTATATAGTTTATCTTAATGCCTTTGTCATGGGTATACGCTCACCCAAGAACAACAGCTGGCGTAGTAAGAAAGAACACAAACTGAAAGTTCCTCCTAGCACCTTTAACATAAATCACATTCTAAAAATCAACACAGTAATCGTATTGTAAACTGACCAAAAAAAAAGAAATCCCGCCAAAATAAGACTAAAGACATCAGTCTCATATGCACACTGTGGTTTTACCTGTATGACAGGTGTGTGTGTGTGTGTGTGTGTGTGTGTGTGTGTGTGTGTGTGTGTGTGTGTGTGTGTGTGTGTGTGTGTGTGTGTGTGTGTGTGTGTGTGTGTGTGTGTGTGTGCGTGTGTGTGTGTGTGTGGTTTTACCTGTATGACCAGGTATCTGGATGGATCCCGGGCCATTTTTGCAAACTCTGCGATCAGCTCTCTGAACTTGGGACGACTAGACGGGTCGATCATCCAACCTGGAGGAAGAGAGAGAGGCGAAATTAACCTTTTCAAAGCTGGACCTTTATTGTCTATTATAAGGTTTATTGATGCTAGAAGTCTGGGGTCGCGATGTTAAAGGTAAAATATTTCTGAAACAGTCTCATTTTTCCTCTGATGATCATAAACGACACGTAACAGCAAACGAGACCATCAGTGCAAAAAATGCTATTTTGATATGGTTTTTCTTAATGCCTTTGTCATGGGTATACGCTCACCCAGGAACAACAGCTGGCGTGGTAAAAACACTACCGCTTTTGTCCAAAGAGGGGCGCTAGAATGAACACAAACTGAAAGTTCCTCGGAGCACCTTTGAAGTTCTCCACATTTTAGTACAAAGTTAATTCAACATATTCTGATATAAATTTGCATAGCGACTGCCCTGTATAAGTTGAAACCTGGCTACTTACTGCATTGGACATGTTGTATATTGGCTTATCTAGTAAATGCGATTCAAGCGATTTTTTTTATTTTTATTTTTTTTAAGATATTTTTTTTGGCATTTTTATGCTTTATTGATAGTGTAGAGACAGAGGTGAAATGGGGCAGAGAGGGGAGTGACATGCAGAGAACGACCACGGGCTGGAATCGAACCCGGGTCTGCTGCTGGACCCGGCCCGGGAGGGGGACGCCTGATTCAAGTGATTTTTTAATTCTTACATTTGACCATGATCATGTAGACGTCGATGGTGCAGATAGGGGGCTGGGGCAGACGGTCTCCCCGCTCCAGCACAGAGGAGATCTCACTGGCCGGGATCCCGTCATACGGCCGCGAGCCAAACGTCATCAGCTCCCACACTGTCACTCCTGTTCAATACAGGATAACAACTGGTTAAACTGTGTGTGTGGGGTCGGGGAGGGGGGAGGGGTGTGTGTGTGTGGGGTAGGAGTGTGTGTGTGTGTGTGTGTGTATATATGTGTGTGTGTGTGTGTGTGTGTGTGTATATATGTGTGTGTGTATATATGTGTCTGTGTGTGTGTGTGTGTGTGTGTGTGTCTGTGTCTGTGTGAGAGAGAGTGTGTGTGTGTGTGTGTGTGTGTGTGTGTG
>NC_137225.1:25696314-25706314 GCF_949987685.1 Ammodytes marinus
ACACTTAAACTGAATTGTACAATTAAAATAACTTGGATACAGCTTTCTTTATTATGTGTAATGCATTTTTACATCCTGTCTAGTTTTTAATATTTAGACACTTGGACATGTATTTATGTTTGTATTTGTATCTGTGTACATGGCATCAGGCATCACACACTGTTTCTAATGATGGTTTTCTTCTCTTTAAAGGAGCCACGAGGAACTTTTAAAATATTTCTGAAACGGTCTCTTTTTTCCTCTGGTGATCATAAATTACATTACCGGTCCAATCAGTGAACAGAGGGAGTGGCTGAGAACAATGACGTTGAGGTCGTGCGCCAGTTTCAGTTGTAGTCAAAAGCCGGCGCATGACACACGTCACGACCAAACGTTATGCGATTGGTTGGCAGATCCAGAGTGGCACTGGGCAGATCCAATAGTTTTAAACTTCAACAGACACCCGCCTTCAAGTGATTTAACATTTGTCAATTGAGTGATTCCAGACCTTCTGTACAAATGAAATGAAGTACGATGGTCTGGTAGGACCAGGCTAAATGAAGTACGATGGTCTGGTAGGACCAGGCTAAATAAAGTGCGATGGTCTGGTAGGACCAGGCTAAATGAAGTACGATGGTCTGGTAGGACCAGGCTAAATGAAGTACGATGGTCTGGTAGGACCAGGCTAAATGAAGTACGATGGTCTGGTAGGACCAGGCTAACGATAATTCGACGATAATCAAATTTCTGTTTTCTAACTAACTCCAGCTCACCTCTCTCTCTTGCAGCAGACGGCGCACGGCTCTTTTCTTCCTGATTCGTCGTCTCCGTAGCAACACGAAAACGACCAATGAAACGATGACGCTGATCAAGAGCCCGCCCACAACGGCCATCGCCAGCGTGGAGGTGTTACCAGCTCTGTGAGGGCACACACACACACAGAGGTGTTACCAGCTCTGGGAGGACACACACACACACAGAGACACACACACACACACACACACACACACACACACACACACACACACACACACACACAAACACACACACACACACAAAGAGACACACAGAGAGACACATCTTTCTCGTTTATAATTTTGACATTATATTTAATGATATCTGCACTGATAGACTCTGTGGAAAAAACCTGAATCTCGCTTTAAAGAAGAGCTTGCCACAACCTTTCAACAAAGGACCAAAAAGATGACGTTGCATGAAAGTTAGCCCGAGAATTCCATGAACAGAAAATGCAATATCTGAAGGAAGTATGACATGAAAATGAAAATTCTACAGGTGGAATTGGACATTATTTAACCTTTATTTTACCAGGCAAAATTGCTTGAGGTCAAATGACCTCTTTTCCGAGCAAAGCCTGGCCAAAATGGCAGCAGCTAGAATGAATGAAATATAAGACAAACATAAGAAGAAAGCACAGACATGAGAAAACAGAGACAAATACATTCCAGTGGGTGAAGAAGAAGAACAATTTTGAGGCAATGAGAAAATACTATTCAGTGAAACATTGACACACTCCAAAATTTGCCATTTAAAAAACATGTGAGTCGAGTTTTAAAATCATTCTTAGTGATGAGTTCCTGCAATTTGAGTGTTTTTTTAATAGTGTTCCAGGCGGAGGGAGCAGAGTACATGAAAGTCCTCTTCCCAAACTCAGTACGAGTTCTGGGGACAGAGGTGGAAAGAAAGTCCAGAGAGCGTAAACTGTATGACATGAAGTTGGAAGAGAGAGCTTTGATTCAAACAAGATACAGTACTGAGACAATTGTGATTACTAATCACAGTGAAGATATAAGTAGAAAATAAAAGGTGTTCATGTTGTGTTTTGTCATTTTGTTATTCATGTGTGTCAGTATTTTAAATCACAACAACCACATTTGAAAACAGAATTGTTTTAGACACTCATTTTATTATGCTGAATACATCTTCAATTTAAATGCCTCCATCTAATAAGCTCAAGCAAAGTTGTTATTTCCAGTGCATTTTCCAAATTGAAAGCGGTCTCGAAATGTAAATTCATAAAATAAATGTTTTGGATAAAACCTATCCACAAGTACTCTTCTGGCTGGCCTCTGCAGTGGGAGTTGGTCTTCATTTAGATATTCCAACTAGTCCATGCTCTCTCACAAACACCACTAAACTGAAGTTAAACCTGCCCCTTTGGAGGATTCATTTAAGATCAAATTTAGACCTAGAGTAGCTCTAGTCGACAGTCTTGCAATTGGCTTTGTTTAATTCAGAATAGCTTTAATCTAGGACTATTTTAAACTGAGTCTGTGCAAGTGGCTTTGAATTAATCCAGCTCAACAGGCATTTTAGTCTCGGACTAGGCTTAAAACTTGTCTGTGAAACCGGCCCTTAGTTTTTTACCCGTTGCATCCAGAAAGTCCAGGACCCGAACACCTACAGACACAGAGACACAAAACACATTCAAGAATTAATAATTTTTCTTTCTTAAAGTCTCTACAAGGAACTTTTATATATTTCTGAAACGGTCTAATTTTTCCTCTGATGATCATAAATTACATGATACAGCAAACGAGACCATCAGTGCAAAGAATGTCTTTGTCATGGGTATACGCTCACCCAGGAACAACAGCTGGTGTGGTAAGAACACAAAGTGACAGAAAGTTGGCAGGGTCCAGTCTGGCTGAGGGCTACATTGATGACTACATGAACCAAATGTATTGTGAGTGAGTGAGTGAGTGAGTGAGTGAGTGCGTGCGTCAGTGCGTGCGTGTGCGTGTGTATGTGCGTGTGCATGTGCGTGCGTGCCTGCGTGCCTGTGTGTCCAGATGTCTTACCCCTGGGTGCAGTTCTGGTGGCAGGCCTGGCAGTGTCTGGTGGCGTCGGGGTATTTCCAGATGTGTGTGTCTCCGTCCCCCATCACCCCGTGCGGGCAGCGTGGCACACAGTGGGGGCCGTCTTTAAAGTGGGAACACTGGGAACACTGGTCTATGCCCTGTAGATGCAGACAAAGGAGACTTCATTTAATTTTTAGTTTCATTTAACCTTTATTTATGCTCGAGAGATCAATTGAGGAGATGAATTTAGGCTAGCCCTGAAACAAAGGGAATTATGAATGGAAATTCCAATGAAAGTACAATTTATTCCAGGACAAGGCGTTTTTGGACTTTTTTTAAGATGCAGACTAAGGAGATTTAATTTAAATATTAATTTAAATTAACATTTATTTTTACTCAAGAGATCAATTGAGGAGACATGAATTATGCCTAGACCTGAAATAAATGGAAATATGAATGTCTTTTTACGTATTCTTTTAGACTTGTTTTCGTCCTTTTAGCAACTTTTTTAGCATCTTTTTAAGAACTATTTTACTTATTTTTTGCGACTTTTTTACGACTTTATGCAATTTTTTACTTCGTTTTTGCAACTAACCCTAATCCTTTTGCAACTGTCTGCGAAACTGGCCCTTAAATGTTTTTCAAATTTAAAACAACTCAAAGTCGTGCCAAAGTGAATGGACAGTCCCAACAGCCAATAAGAAGAGAGAATCAGATTTTTTTTTTTTTTTTTTTTACAATCGGAGCCTGGCTCTGATTGGTCAAAGTGTACAGCTCATGTTAATTTTGACCAATCAGAAATCACATACCCAAGCTTTAATGTCATAAATGTGTCAGAGAAAGTGTACTGACCGATCCACTGCAGGTCAGGTTCCCTTTGTTAATGAGACACTCTGGGTGACACTCCACACACCGTCTGTCCATCTCCACCTCCCTGGGCTCACTGTGAAACACACAGAGAAAGAACTAATGTCTGTCTGTCTGTCTGTCTGTCTGTCTGTCTGTCTGTCTGTCTGTCTGTCTGTCTGTCTGTCTGTCTGTCCTGACCTCACTTTATATCAGACTGTTCCCCTCCACCCAATACCTGTCTGTCTGTCTGTCTGTCTGTCTGTCTGTCTGTCTGTCTGTCTGTCTGTCTGTCTGTCCGTCCGTCCGTCCGTCCGTCCGTCCGTCCGTCCGTCCGTCCGTCCATCCATCCATCCATCCATCCATCCACCCACACACCCATCTATCTATCTATCTATCTATCTATCTATCCATCTATCTATCTATCTATCTATCTATCTATCTATCTATCTATCTATCTATCTATCTATCTGTCTGTCTGTCTGTCTGTCTGTCTGTCTGTCTGTCTGTCTGTCTGTCTGTCTGTCTATCCATCTATCTGTCCGTCTGTCCATGTGTCTCACCCTGTCAGCAGGTGACAGTAGGGGACACAGCGCCCCCTACGGTTGAAATGCCGACAGGACACACACATCTCCGGGCCGGGCCCCCAGCAGCCGTCAGCCGTACACTGCACGTCACACGTACGATTCTGCTCCTCTGTGAGAGAAAGAAAAGATGATTTTAAAAATGATGTCTGTTTATTCAAATTTTTACTTATTGATATTATGTAAAAATTCCAAGGAAGTATTAAACCTGCAGTGTGTAGAATTTGGGGTTTTATTTCCTAGCAGATTTTGTAGAAAGTAATTATAATATCCATACGTACGTTCAATTTAGTGCATAATAGCTGAATATTTTTTTTTTTATTATTATTTTTTCCCTTAGAAAGGGTCTCATATATGTCCATATTTCTGCATATTTTGGACCAAGGCCTAGTGCCGCCATCTTGAAAGTGTCATAGTTGGAATGTCATCAGGTGCATTGTTTAAAATTTAGAATTGTTCTTGTCTTTGAAGGCCACTGTAGCTTCTGTTATTATTCGAAAGGGTTGGGGTTACCCAGGGAGCGTTGCATTCTAGAACTTTGTAGAACTTTCTTGATGATGTCATATTACACACTGCACCTTTAATAAATAACAAACAAATAACCTCTTACATTATGGGCAAAAAGTGATCGGTTTATTTAAAGTTTGACCATGTTACGCAAGTGTATATTTTATGTTGTCTTTTGTTTTGTTGTGTGAGGTGAACTTGATGCAACTTTTTACTTGTGCATATCTTGTGACATTTGTATTTCTTTTTGTCATAGGTAAAAGTAGGATATGTTTAATGAAACAGAATAGAATGTGAATGCTCATCAGGTTAAAGCTGCCCATAGGAGGGGGAAGGACCTTATATGGTCATACAGTAGGAAGGAGTAGAGGGAAGGACCTTATATGGTCATACAGTAGGAAGGAGTAGAGGGAGGGGGCTAGCGGGGTCCCCGTGCAGCTGTTCCTTTTCACTCCTCCCTCTCCCAAGTCTCATTGGTTCTCAGTTCACTATATAACAGCACGTTTTGAGCAGAACTGGGCATTACTATATACTGTTTGTCACGGTCTGTTCCAGCAGAATCTATCTGTCCCTTCAACCATGGAGGCAGAAGAAAAACTTAGAAAACTTTGTGAGTCCAAAATACTCTGAAAGATTTTGGACTTCAAAGTACTTTAGAGGCAGAGTCTTTTAAAACACTTCTTTAAAACTCTTGACACAGATAACTTGGTAAAATTCTTAAACTTTAGATGGGGAATGATAGACTAGGAAATCTAATAGAATGTTGAATGGAATTAAGAGAATATTGGTACAGTGGCTCCTCTGTTGTGGCAATTTCCCTTAAGTCCTTATCATTTTTAAGATTTCGGGGTTTAGATCAGGGATAGGCGCCAGACAAATTGGAGAGCATGCAAATAACTCTGATTATCTTGTGCTTTAAAACAAATTGGGAAAAATATACCAAGTTAACATCTATTAGGGGAAAAATAACTTTATTGAATGATAAGGCATATAACCTCTTTTATTTTCCTTTCTTGTCAATTTTATGTAATATTCCGATACTCTCTTGTATTTTGTAAATAAAATCCCTTAAATGTTGAAAAGCCTCAGTTTGAATTAGTTTATAGCTGGAACAGAAGGACTTTAGGTATAGGGTTTATTTTCTGGTAAAAAACTCAGGAGGAAACACGGGGAAGATTTTCTGAAACAAAGATAAAAGGGTTTATACTACATACAGAATCGCATCATGGCGCCCAACGTGGGGCCATGATGCGATCGGGACCGGAAAAGTCTGACGAATTTTATTTTATTTTTTATTTAACCTTTATTTAACCAGGAAAGTCCCATTGAGATTAAAAACCTCTTTTTCAAGGGAGTCCTGGCCAAGAGGCAACAAGAAGCTACATGTTCACTCACAATAATACACTCACAACATATAGACACAAATTAAAATGAAAAAGAAGCTGTTATCAAATAAAATCAGAAAAAACTGTTATCAATTAAAATAATAAAAACAGTTCCAAGTAGATTAAAAATCATAAAAAACAACTACAAGTAAAAGAGGTGATCTGAAATGCTCTCAGCTTAGACTTAAAAGCGTTCAAAGAAATCAATTCGGTTAATTTAAAATGTTTTTGTAGCCAGTTCCATGTGGTGGGAGCAGAATGGATGAAAGACCTTTTTCCTAATTCTGTGCGTGCAAATGGAACTGACAGAAGCATCTGATTGTTTGACCAATAATGAACAGTTAGTATCGAATGTCTATTATTTATGTCCTAATAAACCAGAGTTAACTAACTTGTAATACCGAGGTCTAATTGTAACCTTTCTCATCATAAATAAATCTCCCACTACCTACAGTTTCCTAATTTACGCACTATAGCTTTAAAAAGTAAGTCATGAAATTCATAAAATCAATTTAAAAAGTAAAAATTGTGTGTGTGTGTGTGTGTGTGTGTGTGTGTGTGTGTGTGTGTGTGTGTGTATGTGTGTGTGTGTGTGTGTGTGTGTGTGTGTGCTGATAAACCCACCACACTTGTCTAGGGGCATGTTATTTGCCATTATGGCGCTCTTCTGGGTCTTGGATCTGAAGAGGGGGGTCCATTTGTCTGGCTGTGTGAAGCAGAGTTCAGGGTTCAGCTTGACTACCACAAGCCCGTCACTCACTTCTTTCAGCGATCGCAGACCGAGCCAGCGGAGATGCGGTGTCCTCACCACAACAAAACTATACTGCTTACTGTGAAGAGAAAAAGATTTGATCTTAAAGGTGCTACGAGGAACTTTTTTATATTTCTGAAACAGTCTAATTTTTCCTCTGATGTTCATAAATTACATTTAAACGAGACAATCAGTGCAAAGCAAAAAAATGCTATTTTTATATAGTTTTTTCTTAATGCCTTTGTCATGGGGTATACGCTCACCCAGGAACAACAGCTGGCGTGGTAAAAACACTACTGCTTTTGTCCAAAGGGGGCGCTAGAATTAACACACACTGTGAATGACTCACATTAAACTTCTTCCTCTGATGATCTCCAGATTCTCAAACACAGACAGAGACGTCATGTTCTTCGGCCAGGACTGGATCACAAAGTAACCTGCAGGACACACACACACACACACACACACACACACACACACACACAGGCAGTGTTGGAGTTTTCCACTTTATTAGACAGTGTGTAGAGACAGAGATTAAATGTGTCAGAGAGGGGAATGACATGCAGAGAACCGGGCTGGATTCTAACCCGGGTCTGCTGTGAGGACTGAGGACTGAGACTCTATGGAGGGGGGGGGGGGGGGAAGGGGGTCTAACCACTACACCACAAGCGTACCTCTTTTTCGTCTTGCAGGGAGGGGAGGGGGGGTTATCTTACCTGTGATTTCCTTCACTGTCCTGAAGTATTCCAGTTTGGCTGGGTCCATGGGAGGGATCTTATAATGCGCATCCCTGGAAGAGTCGATAACAGATAGCATGAGCCAAACAAAAAAAAATAAGAAAATAAGGAAATACACCAGGAAGACGACCTGGGGCAACCACACGGAAAGAGCACCTTCTCATCTTTCCCTGTAACCTTCAGAGCTGGAATGTAGAGTAGGCCTAGTTGTAGAGTATGACAGGCTGATGTTATAATCCAGTTGGGTCTCCTCCTGTGTTCTGAGTCCCAGGCTGTTCTCGCTGGTTCTGATTTCCCTATGCTTTGACCCCCAGACACAAGCTGGCTGTAAGGGTCCTGTGTTCTGACCCCCAGACTGTGTTCTAATCTAACTGGTTCTATCTTTCATTTGAATCTTATTAAAACCTTTTGAATTATAATATGTTGTATTTGATTTTGTTCAGAGTTACTTTCAAGTGTTTAGAAAATTTGCTTTGCTTAATTGACCAAACCCCATCATTCTTTTACTAGTCCAACATTAGTTCTGGAATGTGTGGCTAGCTTTCAGGATTCTAACTGTTACAATATGTGTTGTTATGGTAGTTTCAGAGTGGAAAAAGTAAGTGGATCAGTTTACCCCCAGCTGGTTCACTTTACCCCCTTGATTTTTCTGGTGTGTCTCAGTTTACCCCACAGCTGGGGTAAAGTGAGCCACAAGACAACTTTTTTTAAAACAATCATATTTTCACTACCCTTTGTCTTGAAAAAATTCTGCAAATGCACATTTCTAGGAAACATCCTGAATTAATGGGAAATGTGTAAATTTGAGTGATAAATCATTTTAGCTCGCTTAGAGGGGAGCAAATGTAAAAAGTGGCTCAGATTACCCCGTTCTCCCCTAAATTAAAAAAAACATGTGACATCAATTTCGGTAGATTTAGTTTGCAGTAGAGCGAACACACACCTATGGGGAAAAGTTGATTAGGAAATATTGATTAAACATGCCAGGTTGTTTTCACTATATGTGATGTAACTTCTGCTGCAGTGGATTGTGGGTCAGAACCTCCATAAAGCTGCTGGTTTCAACACTAAAAGAAATCACCACCGGATGTAGTAGGACATCTGGGTATTTTTCAGCATGCTGCATCTGACATCATGTATTGTGACAAACTAAATCTGTTTTCTACAAAACTAAATAGCAGGGAAGGATGGGGACTGGAACACACACACACACACACAGACACACATACACACACACACACACACACACACACACAGACACACATACATACACACACACACACACACACACATACACACACACACACACACACACACACACACACACACAATCTCACCCTTTAAAGGTGGTTTCTAAGATGCGGATGTCTCCATTGATCTTGGTGCAGTTTCTGAACGATTCGATATTTGACGCGTTTATGGCCATGGATTCGGACAGAGCTCCCACCCCGATGCCTTCACAGACTGTAGGAGGAAAAACACCCAGCCAGGTTATTTACATGTGTTAATATATATATACAGTATCTCACAAAAGTGAGTACACCCCTCACATTTCTTCAAATATTTCATTATATCTTTCCATGGGACAACACTGAATAAATGACACTTTGATACAATGTTAAGTAGTCAGTGTACAGCTTGTATAACAGTGTAAATTTACTGTCCCCTCAAAATAACTCGACACACAGCCATTAATGTCTAAACTGCTGGCAACAAAAGTGAGTAAACCCCTATGAATTGTTTTCCAAATTGGGCCCAAAGTGTCAATATTTAGTTTTGCCACCATTATTTTCCAGCACCATTATTTTCCAGCACCCATTTATGACAAACATCAAGGAGCTGGTGGATATTAGAGACCTTGCGCTCCTTCCGTTTGAGGATGCCCCAAAGATGCTCAATAGGGTTTAGGTCTGGAGACATGCTTGGCCAGTCCATAACCTTTACCCTCAGCTTTTTTAGCAAGCCACTGGTCGTCTTGACCTCTAAGAAAATGAGCAGGATTGTATTAGACATGACTGAGAAATCCAATGGGAAATTTAAACAGGGTTGAGTGGTTGAAACAGGTGGAAAAAAACGGTGTCTATATACAGCCCCGGGAAAACATTCAGAGACCAGGCTGGATTGTTCTTAAATCTTCATCTCTACATTACTTATTGAAAATGCTCTTTAATGACAATATTTTTTATTGTGACATTGGTTGGAAAGTTTGTCAGAAGTTTATATTATAAAACCAAAATGTTCATTCTACTCAAACATATACCTATAAATAGTAAAAACGAGAGACACTGAACATTTGGAGTGGTCTCTTAATTTCTTCCAGAGCTGTATATTTATTATATTGATTTATATTAAACGGATAACACTGTTTAACATGTATAAATCTGCAGAGTAT
>NC_137225.1:25716314-25736314 GCF_949987685.1 Ammodytes marinus
TATTTATTTCATCATAACATGGCTCCTTGATCTTGCCTCTTGCTTTTATATCCGTCTCATCCCCGGTTGTTTTTCATACGGAGGCCCTGTTGACATGAGACATCCGGGTACTTCTAACCATCCTAAATCTGGCCACAAGAATCAGGACATCCTAAATCTTTTTTCTACCAAACTAGATAGTAGATATTGTGGGGATTAGAACGCAGGGTGTGTGTGTGTGTGTGTGAGTGAGTGAGTGAGTGAGTGAGTGAGTGAGTGAGTGAGTGAGTGAGTGAGTGAGTGAGTGAGTGAGTGAGTGAGTGAGTGAGTGAGTGAGTGAGTGAGTGAGTGAGTGAGTGAGTGAGTGAGTGAGTGAGTGAGTGAGTGAGTGAGTGAGTGAGTGAGTGAGTGAGTGAGTGAGTGAGTGAGCGTGCGTGCGTGCGTGCGTGCGTGCGTGCGTGCGTGCGTGCGTGCGTGCGTGCGTGTGTGTGTGTGTAAAGTATGGGGGGTTGAAACACAGCCAGAGTTTGTATAGAGCTGGTCAAAGCGTCCTTCATAGGGACCAGAGGGAGTTATAACTGCTTCCCACACACAGCTGCAAGTCCAGGAAATGTTTCATGTAACTGTGTTTGTAAACTGTCCCTGTGTTCCAGTCCCCATACGGTCTGCTATTTAGTTTGGTAGGAAAAAAGATTTTACGATTTCCCGATTCGTGTGGCCATATTTATGGTATGGTTAGAAATACCCAGATGAGCCTACTACATCCTGTTGTGAAGAGGACTGAGTCATAGAGTCTCAGTCCTCTTCACAGCAGACCCGGGTTAGAATCCAGCCCGGGTCGTTCTCTGTCTGTCTGTCTGTCTGTCTGTCTGTCTGTCTGTCTGTCTGTCTGTCTGTCTGTCTGTCTGTCTGTCTGTCTGTCTGTCTGTCTGTCTGTCTGTCTGTCCTCTTCACAGCAGACCCGGGTTAGAATCCAGCCCGGGTCGTTCTCTGTCTGTCTGTCTGTCTGTCTGTCTGTCTGTCTGTCTGTCTGTCTGTCTGTCTGTCTGTCTGTCTGTCCTCTTCACAGCAGACCCGGGTTAGAATCCAGCCCGGGTCGTTCTCTGTCTGTCTGTCTGTCTGTCTGTCTGTCTGTCTGTCTGTCTGTCTGTCTGTCTGTCTGTCTGTCCTCTTCACAGCAGACCCGGGTTAGAATCCAGCCCGGGTCGTTCTCTGCATGTCATTCCCCTCTCTGTCTGTCTGTCTGTCTGTCTGTCTGTCTGTCTGTCTGTCTGTCTGTCTGTCTGTCTGTCCTCTTCACAGCAGACCCGGGTTAGAATCCAGCCCGGGTCGTTCTCTGCATGTCATTCCCCTCTCTGTCACATTTCATGCAACAAAAAAAAAGCAAAAATACCCAAAAATTATCTTTAAAGAGGACCTATGATGCTTTTTGACTTTTATGACCTATAAACGTTGTTATGATGATTCATAGTCATGCTTAACCATACTAAATTATCAAATAATGACTTACATGCATTTCGACGTATTCCCTGCTGACCGTCTGGGGTGTCTGTGCCGAGCACTAAACACTATTCTAGCCAGTCGAGAAGTCACGTCTTCAAAGCAGTCTACCCTTTCATAATTTGTGACGTCGCATAAAAATTTGTGACGTGACCACGCGGATGTTTCCATGTGTGGTAATGCTGTCACTTCCCTGTTCGCGTCTGCCTCGCGCCCTTATAGGTCCATGCTCGCGCTTCCTGCCACTGAAAGTGTTCCGGAAGGAAGGTAACCAATCACAACGGAGTGGGGTTTGCAGGAGGGGGGGAGGGGAGCGGAGATGGCCGATGCACAGGCGGAGGGAGCGGAGATTGCCGAAGCACACACACTCAAGTGTTGACAGGACGTGCTGGATCGCCAAAATAAGAGAAAGAGCTTCCCGAAAATCTACATAGTTTTTTGTGATGTGATTCGTGTCAGGTTGCTCTATAGCAGTGTAAAACAAGAAATTAAGACCAGAAAAGTAGTATAATAGGTCCTCTTTAACATTTAAAAAAAAAGATTGATAGATTAATAGATAGATAGATAGATAGATAGATAGACAGACAGACAGACAGACAGACAGACAGACAGACAGACAGACAGACAGACAGACAGACAGACAGACAGACAGACAGACCTGTAGAAAGGACAGGTCCTGGGTTTCCAGTGTGTAGGTGATTTCCAGATTCTCCAGAACCACGGAGCAGTTAGAATACATCCGCACCATGTTGTCATAGTGATGCTCTCGGGTCCCTAGCAACGTCAGCTGGTTACTCATCCCCTGACACACTGAGAGACAGACAGGCAGACAGACAGGGAGGGAGACAGGGAGGGAGGGAGACAGGCAGGGAGGGAGGGAGACAGGCAGGGAGGGAGACAGACAGGCAGGCAGGGAGGGAGGGAGGGAAAGAGGGAGGGAGGGAGGGAGGGAGGGAGACAGGCAGGGAGGGAGGGAGACAGGCAGACAGGCAGACAGACAGACAGGCAGACAGACAGGGAGGGAGGGAGGGAGGGAGGGAAACAGACATACAGACAGACAGGGAGACAGGGAGGGAGGGAGGGAGGGAGAGAGACAGGGAGACAAAATGTTATTGCAGTTCTGTATTAATTTTTGAAAATTGAAAACTGAAAATGATACCAAATGAAATCTGCCTCCTGCATCAGGAGGAGATGTCGTGACTGTAGCTACTCTGTTAAAATATAAATAACCAAATCTCTGACCCAGTGATAAGACTGTGGGCTCTCACAGTAACATCCCAATAACTCAGGTTAACCAGGAAACTCAGTTGTGTTTCTAGATAAGGACCATGACGTACAGACGGGGGAGGAATCAGGATTTTGTCATTTTGGGGCCAAAGGGAAACACTGTCTCAGAGCCTTCTACATTTAATTTTTTAATTTAAACCTTTATTGTTCCAGATAAAACATTAAGAACCGTTTCTTATTTACAATATTGATCTGGTCCAAGAGGCCCCACTAGGAGTAAAGGTATAAATAACAAATACACAAGCATGACTCACTTAGACAGATATAAAACGGATGTACAAATGCACTTATGCCTATGTACAGTAACACAATAGAAAACACTAAAGCACTAAAAACTAGTCGGGACGGGCGTAGAGGTCTGGACAGGGTGTAATAAATAAGAAACAATACAAAAATGAAACGAATGTATGCGTGTGTGCGTGCGAGCATGTGTATGGGAGCGGATGCATGTGTCTGGGTGAAAAAAAATAAAAAAAATAAATGATATATTGTGTGTGAAGGGTGTATGCAAGTGAGAAACAGTGGAATCATCCCTGGTCCTACCACTTTTTCAAAACATATTTATCTCAGAAAAACAGGTGTAACTTATTTTCTTTAAATTCAAATCGCTGTCTTTATTAAAACATAAAAGCTAGTGCTGCCATACGATTTAAATATTTAATCGCGATTAATTGCATTAATGTCATAGTTAACTTGCAATTAATCGAACATGTTTATCTATTCTAAATGTCCCTTGATTTCTTTTTGTCGCATTAGTTTTTCTCATTTTAATTTTAATGCTCTTATCACACCCATTCTCTACAACCTTGTAATTCAGTGTAGGCTTATTTTTGTTTTTAATATCATAAATTTCCAATTCAGTGCAAATAGCCCACAAAGTTAGATTTAGTAGTGTTCATAAAACACAGGCTTTTCCCCTCTGCCTGATGTAAATCATTTGGTCTGAGTTGGCGTGGATTCAGACCAGAGCAAAGGCATTGAGAAAAACTATCTATCTATCTATCTATCTATCTATCTATCTATCTATCTATCTATCTATCTATCTATCTATCTATCTATCTATCTATCTATCTATCTATCTATCTATCTATCTATCTATCTATCTATCTATCTATCTATCTATCTATCTATCTATCTATCTATCTATCTATCTATCTATCTATCTATCTATCTATCTATCTATCTATCCATCCATCCATCCATCCATCCATCCATCCATCCATCCATCCATCCATCCATCCATCCATCCATCCATCCATCCATCCATCCATCCATCCATCCATCTATCTATCTATCTATCTATCTATCTATCTATCTATCTATCTATCTATCAAGAAAAACTATATAAAAATAGCATTCTTTCTTTACACTGATGGTCTCGTTTGCTGTTACATGTAATTTATGATCATCAGAGGAAAAATGAGACTGTTTCAGAAATATTTAAAAGTTCCTCGTAGGTTGAAATACGCTAAGGTGTAACCACGACTAACTCTTCCAGTTCCACGTGGTGTGAAGTCATGACCAAAGGATTCTTTCTTTCTTTAAAAATGCCACCGAACGCCGAAGCCCCACTCACACTCACACACACACACACGCACACACACACACACACACACTCTCACTCACACACACACACACACACAGCAGAAATGCCACCGGACGGGATCTGGAATAATGTATTTAGAGAAACGGTGTGAACAGGGTGTGACACCAGTTCAAAGGAGAACGAGTTGATCAGCAGCTTTTGACACAACGCTCACCTCACCAAGGAATCCAACCAGACCGGATACTGTCTGTGTGTGTCTGTGTGTGTGTGTGTGTGTGTGTGTGTGTGTGTGTGTGTGTGTGTGTGTGTGTGTGTGTGTGTGTGTGTGTGTGTGTGTGTGTGTGTGTGTGTGTGTGTTTGTGTTTTGGTTGAAAAGTTTTTTTTTCATTGTAACATGATCAATGATGGTAAAGTAGCAGCCTTACACATCTGAAGCAAACTCTAAAGAATTCACACACACACACACACACACACACACACACACACACACACACACACACACACACACACACACACACACACACACACCTTTCTCTCAATCTTTTCATAATAACAATCCAACCACTGATTATAGAAGTGTGATGCAACAATGTAAATATATAATTAACATTATATAATAATAGCAGTCATTTTAAAGTTGATCAAACTAATACTTTCTTCTTGACCTCCTCCCACTCATTTATCCCTGTAGTCTCTCTCTCTCTCTCTCTCTCTCTCTTTCTATCTCCCTCTCTCCCCCTCTCTCTCTGTCTCTCTCTTTCTATCTCCCTCTCTCTCTCTCTCCCTCTCTCTCTGTCTCTCTCTCCATCCCTCTCCCTCTCTCTCTCTCTCTCTCTCTCTCCCTCTATCTCTCTCTCTCTCCCTCCCTCCCTCTCTCTCTCTCTCTCTCTGTCTATCTCCCTCTCGCCCTCTCTCTCTGTCTCTCTCTCTCCGTCCCTCCCTCTCTCCCTCCCTCTGTCTCTCTCTACCTCCCTCTGTCTCTCTCTCTCCGTCCCTCCCTCTCTCCCTCCCTCTGTCTCTCCCTCTCTCCCTCCCTCTCTCCCTCTCTCTCTCCCTCCCTCTCTCCCTCCCTCTCTTCCTGTCTTCAAATACACAACATTGTTAACCCTTTAATGACCAAAGACTATATTTAGCATGTTGTGGAAAAAGCCCAACATTTAGATGTTTGATGAAAAAAAATATGTATCATTCTTTCATCGGTCGTAAAATGAGATTTCCGGGGGGCGCCCTTAGCTCAGTTGGTAGGGCGTCCCCCCCCCCTCCCCCATGGGCCTCGGCCAGCAGCGGACCCGGGTTCGATTCCAGCCCGCGGTCGTTCTCTGCATGTCACTCCCCTCTCTGCCCCATTTCAACTCTGTCTCTACACTATCAATAAAGCATAAAAATAATGCCAAAAAAATTAATATTACCACTGGATTTATTTAGCAAATTGCAGCAATCAAGAGATATTAAAGGGTCAGTGTGTAGTTTAAAGGGTCACTGTGTAGTTTCAGAGGAGGGGGTTTGTTTACATTCACAGAGCCTGCAGTTAGTTTACTAAACATATTTTCTCTACATGTAATTCTTAGTATTGAATAATTCTATCATCATAAATAAAATTATTTTGAGGAACCTGGAACCAAACGTAAGACTATAATATGTTTGTAAACCAAACTGTGGGCCCTGCTGCTGTAAACAACAACAACAGTGAAACAGTAACTTTTCAGGAAGCTTTCTAACTTCAAACAGTGTTCCAGGGATCACATTTTCCTGTGAGGAAAGTTTGTTTATTCAGTTATCATGAGAATAAACCTTAGAAAATGTTTCACTTCTCTGACACACACAAAGTTACATAGTGCTACTTTAAATCCTCCTGAACAGTGTGTGTGCGTGTGGTTGCGTGTGGTTGTGTGTGTGTGTGTGTGTGTGTGTGTGTGTGTGTGTGTGTGTGTGTGTGTGTGTGTGTGTGTGTGTGTGTGTGTGTGTGTGAAGTGAAGTGAAGTGTAAGTGCAGATATATAAACTAATACATGATATAACACTCGCTTCATTTAATATGAAAAAACTTTCTCACGGTAAAATCAACTGGCAAATCAATGAGGCTTAATCTGTCATCTTAAGCCAGGAGACACTGGAAGTTATGACGTCACTGGTTCAATTTATGTAACACACACACACACACACACACACACACACACACACACACACACACACACACACACACACACACATACATCGAGAACTGTTTGTTCAGGAACCGGTCTGATATGTTAGATTTTTTCCTGGACTACTTGCCCAGCGATTCTATGGAACACTGCACGTGAAAAGAATCATGAAAAGTGTGTGTGTGTGTGTGTGTGTGTGTGTGTGTGTGTGTGTGTGTGTGTGTGTGTGTGTGTGTGTGTGTGTGTGTGTGTGTGTGTGTGTGTGTGTATGAGTGTGTGTGTGTGTGTGTGTGTGTGTGTGTGTGTGTGTGTGTGTGTGTGTGTGTGTGTGTGTGTGTGTGTGTGTGTGTGTGTGTGTGTGTGTGAACGTGCTAGCCTCTTTCTGGGACATATGTATGAGAAAAAAACAGTGCACACACAGTACAGGCAGGTAGCAGATCATGAGGAGATATTCACTGATTTAGACAACAAGCGTTCTTTGATAATAATTTGAACGTGAAGTTTTATTTTTTAAGATATTTTTTTTGTCATTTTTATGCTTTATTGATAGTGTAGAGACAGAGTTGAAATGGGGCAGAGAGGGGAGTGACATGCAGAGAACGACCGCGGGCTGGAATCGAACCCGGGTCCGCTGCTGGCTGAGGCCCATGGGGGGGGGGGGAGGGGACGCCCTACCAACTGAGCTAAGGGCGCCCCCATTTGAACGTGAAGTTAATAAGTTACACAAAGGTCTGACTGAAATAAATGACTAAATCCGCTAGTATGTTTTTTTGTTTTTGTAAAACGGAACATTTCGAAAATCTTCCAACCCCTGTGTGTGTGTGTGTGTGTGTGTGTGTGTGTGTGTGTGTGTGTGTGTGTGTGTGTGTGTGTGTGCGTGCGTGTGTGTGTGTGTGTGTGTGTGTGTGTGTGTGTGTGTGTGTGTGTATGTGTGTGTGTGTGTGTGTGTGTGGTTAGACAAACTGTTCCAACTTTCAGGGTCAAAATGTCGTATGCATCACTGTCTACAGCAGGTCGTTTACCTCTCTCATTTCTTTCTCAATACTTCCCTCGTGTTTAAAGTGTCTACAAGGAACTTTCAGTGTGTGTTAATTCTAGCGCCCCCCTGTGGACAGAAGCGGTAGTGTTTTTACTACGCCAGCTGTTGTTCCTGGGTGAGCGTATACCCATGACAAAGGCATTAAGAAAAACTATATAAAAATAGCATTCTTTGCACTGATGGTCTCGTTTGCTGTTACATGTAATTTATGATCATCAGAGGAACAATTAGACTGTTTCAGAAATATTTAAAAGTTCCTTGTAGCTTCTTTAACTACCACTTTATGTTTTGCGGTCTAAGCATATATTTTCTGTAGGCCTATAACGCGTAAAAATATAGATTGCAACATCATTTGGCAAATTAACAAGTCCCAACAAGCACACAGGAGCGTTTAACGATGTTACACACACACACACACACACACACACACACACACACACACACACACACACACACACACACACACACATCAATTAAAAGTTTAAATATTTTTACATTGTATTTTTTAATTGTACTCTTATTCTAGTTTTACTGTGAGCAATCCGTAAACAAACTGAAAATAGAGATAAATAAATATATGGATAGACAGACAGACAGACAGACAGACAGACAGACAGACACACACACACACACACACACACACACACACACACACACACACACACACACACACACACACACACACACACACAAAACGTTATCTCATCTTCATATCATTACGGCATCAGGAAACAGCCGTGAGATAACTGATTCTAAGAAGATCCCGTGGCTGACAGGAACAAAGGAGGGACATTTTTAGTTTCACCGTAGGCGTTTGAGTGAAGCAACAAGGTGAAGCGTGTGTCACTTAGGAATCTGCTACTGTTCCTTAACCTTTCTGTAAACGTTCTGACACACACACACACACACACACACACACACACACACACACACACACACACACACACACTCACACACACACACTCACACACACACACAATGAAATGTGTGGGAGTAATCAATCAATTTACTGTAACTGTTAAGTTTGCTACAGTTTGCTGCTGTCAGTCATATGTGTCTTAATCACTGCACCAGCTCAAGTATAAATCTGTTTCACAACTTTAGAAAGATTTAGGGAGCGATAACACACACACACACACACACACACGTTTGTACGGCTATACTTGTGAGGACATTCATCGACATAATGCATTCCCTAGCCCCTTACCCTAACCCTAACCATCCAAACTAAATGCCTAACCCCAACCCTTACACTAACCCTAACATAAACCTAATTCATACCTGAACCTTAAAACCTAGTGTTAACCCTCAAACAGCCCTTTAAAGGCCTGTCCTTAAAACCTAGTGTTAACCCTCAAACAGCCCTTTAAAGGCCTGTCCTTAAAACCTAGTGTTAACCCTCAAATAGCCCTTTAAAGGCCTGTCCTTGAAACCTAGTGTTAACCCTCAAACAGCCCTTTAAAGGCCTGTCCTTAAAACCTAGTGTTAACCCTCAAACAGCCCTTTAAAGGCCTGTCCCAAAGGGAGAACCGGACAAAATGTCCTCACTCTTAAGCCAGGTCTAAGACTCAAATTGGTTCTCACAAAAATAGTTGTAGGCTACAAGAACACACACACACACACACAGACACACACACACACAGACACACAGAGACACACACACACACAGACACACACAGTCTCTCAGAGGAAAGCTATGCGCTGGCTGAGGCAGGTCTCTGTGTCACTATTGAATTAGCTGTAATGAGCTCAGACTGTTGACAGAGTTCCATAATAACCGTCACTCAGTCAACATGTTGTTTTATTTCTTTGTCGTCAAATCATCTGCCTGAAGGACCCTACAGCTTGATTACCCAACCCTGTGTGTGTGTGTGTGTGTGTGTGTGTGTGTGTGTGTGTGTGTGTGTGTGTGCCAAACAGATTTAGTTTGTCCCAATACATGATGTCAGATGCAGCATGCTGAAAAATACCCAGATGTCCTACTACATCCGGTGGTGATTTTTTTTTTTAGTGTTGAAACCAGCAGCTTTATGGAGGTTCTGACCCACAATCCACTGCAGCAGAAGTTACACATCACATGGACTGAGCCTCCCAGTGAAAACAACCAGCGATGAGACGGATATATAAGCAAGAGGCAAGTTCAAGGAGCCATGTTAGGATGAAATAAATAAGTTAAAGTATGTCCCAATTGTAGCATGGGGCAATATCCAGAAATAAAGGACTGTACAGGTAGAATGCTATAAATTGTATATATAAAGCTCTGGAAAAAAAAATAAAAGACCAGTCTGGATTTTTCTTAAATCTTCATCTCTACATAACTTATCAAAAAAATGCTCTTAATGAAAAGATTTACTGGAATTTGGTAGAAATGTTGTCAGTAGTTTATAATATAAAACCAAAATGTTCATTCTACTCAAACATATGCCTCTAAAGAGTAAAACGAGAGACACTGAATATTTGGAGTGGTCTCTTAGATTTTTTCCAGAGCTGTATATACAGCATATATAAAATGTGTGTGTGTTAACATCAATTCTTACAGGACAAATGAGTTCAACCAAGATACAGTAAGAGCTTGAGTCAAAAACGCCTAAATGTAAATCAATGGGCAAATCATTTGGCCAATTATCTCTCTCAGTGCACAGGTACACACCTATGGAATTCTCTACCATCAGAGATTAAATCCCAAACAGAACTAAAGAGTTTTAGTGTGAAAGTTAAACAGTGGCTCAAGCAGCAGCAGAAATGTGAACATTAACGTCTCTCAAGTTATTTTAATAGAGCACTTTACTAATGTTTAATGCTAAATTTAATTGTGTTTTAATCTGAAATGTATAACTACAGCTGTGTGTATTGACTCATGGTACCTATTAATTGTATTATTCACTGTATCTCTATCACTGCATTTATTGTATTTAGTATCTTTGATTGTATTTTAAAGCCTGACCCAGGGACAAAGACTGCAAATTAGCTGAAGCTAGACGTCTTATATGCATCACATTTTCCCATTTTTTTGTGGCAATGTTGTATGTATTGTCCCTGTCAAATAAACATTAAAATAAAATCAATGGTTGTGATGTGTGACCTGCAGTGACTTTGCCTCAAGCGGGAAATATGAACAAATCAAAATCAATCATCGTTTCAAACGCTCGATAAAGCGACAGATTTTAAAATGTCCGTTAAGTGTTTTTATTGATATTTCCACAGACAGGCAGACAACACAATCTCTCTCTCTCTCTCTCTCTCTCTCACTCTCCCTCTCTATCTCTCTCTCTCTCTCTATCTCTCTCTCTCTCTCTCTCTCTCTCTCTCTCTCTCTATGTATATACAGCTCAGGAAAAAATTAAGAGACCACTCCAAATGTTCAGTGTCTCTAGTTTTACTCTTTAGAGGCATATGTTTGAGTAGAATGAACATTTTGGTTTTATGATATAAACTACTGACAACATTTCTACTAAATTCACAATAAGAATATTGTCATTAAAGAGCATTTTCAATAAGTAATGTAGAGATAAAGATTGAAGAAAAAATCCAGACTGGTCTCTTAATTTTCCCGGGGCTGTATATATATAAGGGTCAATAGCAGGATAAACTGGGGTAGAATATTGGGCACATTTTGTATGTGTGCAACCCACATACTCAACTTAACTGTTTATCCCACAAATGCATTTTCCTGACAATTGTGCCTCCATTTGAAAGTGAAATAAACATTCTCTGGCACTTTCTATATATGGAGAAAATCCGTTATGAGATTTCAGGAAAAGCAGAGAAGTTTAAACAGATATGTCAGCCTCTCCTGGACTATATAACAGCACTGAAGGGACCTACATGACACCTCGTTGACTTTTTATTTTCTGCTTAACATTTACCTTTTAGTTTAAACAATGTCCTTAGAAACCTGTAAATTAGAGTATGCCATGTTAGCTGTTTGTTTTATTTTGTCTTTTGTTTGTGTGTTCACTTTTTCAGTTGTGTGTGTTTGTGTTCTTTAAAGTCAAGTCAAGTCAAGTCAAGTTTATTTATATAGCACATTTACAGACGGCTAAGCCCCACCAAAGTGCTTCACATAAAGAACAATTAGTGCATTAAAAACAGGATTTAACACAATTAAAAAGAAATAAATAAGAAAATAAAAACAACATCAACACAGAGGTTAAAACGACAATGCCTGCAGGAGTAGTCTAGTGGAAGGCAAGAGAGAAGAGGTGGGTTTTTAAAAGTGATTTAAAAACATTTAGGGACTGTGCTGCACGGATGTGGAGGGGAAGGCTGTTCCAGAGCCTGGGGGCTGCGACCGCAAAGGCTCTGTCACCCCTGGTCTTTAGCCTGGATCTGGGCACCTCAAGCAGCAGTTGGTCAGCTGACCGTAGTGCTCTGGTGTGGGTGAGGTGGTGTAGGAGGTCAGAGAGGTAAGTAGGGGCCAGACCATGGAGGGATTTGAAAACGGTTAGAAGGAGTTTGAAGTCAATACGGTGACGGATGGGAAGCCAGTGGAGTGATGCAAGGACCGGGGTGATGTGATCACGTTTTTTGGTGCAGGTGAGGAGTCGGGCGGCAGAGTTTTGGACCAACTGCAGGCGGCGAAGCTGCAATTGATCCATGCCAGTGTAGAGGGCGTTACAATAGTCCAGCTGTGATGTGATGAAAGCGTGAATAGCTCTCTCCAGGTCACTCCGAGGCAGGTATGATTTTAGCTTGGCTAGTGTTCTCAGGTGGTAAAAACTTCTCTTAACAACTCCACTGACCTGTTTCTCAAATTTAAAAGCGCTGTCGAATATCACGCCAAGATTTCTGACCGAGGGCTTGATGTTGGATGCAAGGGGACCTAGGACATCGGTGGAGAAGGCAGGAGGGATTTTTCCAAAAATCATGACCTCCGTCTTGCTCTCATTGAGATTGAGGAAGTTTGCCGCCAACCATGATCTGATGTCAGCCAGACAATCGAGTAGTGGCTGGAGTGTAGACTGCCCATTGATTTTAAGGGGCAGATACAGTTGGATGTCATCGGCAAAGCAGTGAAAGGAAATATTATGTTTAACCAGGATTTCCCCTAGGGGTAAAATGTATAGTAGAAATAGGATGGGACCTAGTATAGAGCCCTGGGGGACCCCACAGGTGAGGGGGGCAACAGGGGAAAAGAAATCCCCAAGCAGGACAGAGAAGCTCCTGTCAGCCAGATAGCACTGAAAGAACTTCAGGGCTGTGCCTTTGATTCCAACTTGGTGTTCCAGCCTAGAGAGCAGTATCCTGTGATCCACCGTGTCGAAGGCTGCTGTGAGATCCAGGAGCACAAGGATCGCAGGGCTACCTGAGTCAACGACCAGGAGCAGGTCGTTCAGCACCCTTAGGAGAGCAGTCTCTGTGCTGTGGGCTGTTCGGAAACCAGACTGGAATTTGTCGTAGATGTTGTTGCTGGTCAGAAAAGATTTTAGCTGGACATAGACTTCACGCTCAAGGAGTTTGGACAGAAAGGGAAGTTTGGAAATCGGTCTGAAATTTGAGAGAATGGAGGGGTCGAGATTGGGTTTCTTTAGGAGAGGTTGCACTACAGCGAACTTGAAGGCAGCCGGGACACAACCAGTGGAGAGGATGGAATTGATTAATAGTAGAAGGAAGGGGGCAACTGTGTTCAAAACTGTAGGATCCTTAAGCAGACGGGAGGGTAGACAGTCAGATGGGCAGTTGGAAGGCTGCAGGTGACTGACTGCATCAGAGAGGGAGGAAAGGGTTGTGGGCTCGAACTGCTCGAGGACAGCTGGCAGGGGAAGGGGGGGAGGGAGGGGGAGGGGGGCAGAGGAGTCAGAGGGCCTGAGTGCTACAATCTTGTCTATGAAGAAGTTTAGAAAACTTTCACAGAGGGCGGGTGAGGGCACAACAGGGGATTCATTTCGGGGGTTTATGAGGGAGTTTAGGGTGTTGAAGAGAAACTGTGGTTTGTGGCTGTTTCTGGAGACCAGGGTAGAAATATACTGTGATTTGGCACTTTTTACAGCTCGTTGGTAGTCCACTAGGCAGCTTCGGAGGATTTGGAGGGACACATGGAGGTGGTCTTTCTGCCACTTGCGCTCAGCCCGCCTACAGGCTCGTCTTAGGACACGTGTTGCGTCATTGAGCCATGGTGTTAACTGGGCTTTAACCCGTTTGGGTTTGAGAGGGGCAACAGAGTCCAGGATGTCCGAGCAAGCTGAGGAGAATGCAGAGAGAAGTTGATCAGCACTACACTCAGAGCTAATACCCAGTGGCGGCCTAAATAAAAGGGAGTTGTTGAAAGCGGCCGAAAATTGCCCAGCAGTCGAGGAGTTAATTGAGCGTGAGAACTGCTTCGAGACACGAGTGGTACTAACTGAGTGTGGGACTGGCACAGTGAACAGTATTGGGGAGTGGTCTGAGAGAGACAAGGTACAGATTTCGGTAACAGAGACAGAAATACCATATGACAGCACAAGATCTAGTGTGTGACCCTTTTCGTGTGTCGGGCCGGTGACGACTTGGTTAAGGCTGAATGAATTGATGAGGTTCAGAAAGTCTCGGGTCAGAGGCTGAGACTCGCAGCAGACATGGACATTGAAGTCACCACAAATTATTATGTGGTCATACTTCACCACTAGCCCAGACAAAAAATCAGCAAAGTCATGAATGAAGTCTTTGTTGAATTTAGGAGGGCGATATACCACAGCACACAATATGGGGGAAGACATGATTAATTCAAAGAGCTGTAGCTCAAAGCTTGTAAACCCAGCGTGTGGAATCTGCCGACAGTGAAACAACGACCTGTAAACAGAGGCAATGCCTCCGCCCCTCCCAGTCGCACGGGGGGAATTCAGGAAGTAACAGTCCGGTGGAAGGAGTTCAGAGAAAGGTGTGTTTTCACCGGTAGAGAGCCAGGTCTCACACAGAAATAGAAAGTCCAGCTCCCGAGAGATAAAGAAGTCATTCAGCATGAAAGTTTTGTTCGTCAGAGACCGCACGTTGATCAACGCCATCCGGAGTGTTAGCTCGTTGCTCGCCGCTGGTCCGGTGCGCCTCAACGGGCGAAGGCTAGAGTGGACAACACCGCGACTGCGCCTACGCAGGGAGAGCCGGGTGGCCGAGCCAGGCGTGGGAACCTGAGCAGGTCGCGGTCCGATCAGCGCCGTCGGGACGGCCGGAGGGGCCGGAAGCAGCGATGGATGAGGCAGCAGAGCAGGATCGCGGCCAGGGACGGCCTCTGCGGGAGTAGCAGGCGAAACACAGGGAACAGGACGTAGGCATCGCGGCAGACGCCGGGCGGCAGCTCGATGTGAGGACAACTGGATCTTGATCTTCATCAGTAGACCTCCCCTCCTTCCTCGCCTTCTGGAACGCTTTTTGCGAGAAAAGGCCACTGGCTGGCGGCGCAGGTAAGCAGGGATACCTGACAGCACGGGAGGGGGAGAACTGGTCCAATCTCCTTGATCGGGACTAGCCGCCCAAGCCACGGGGAGTTTTAGGTTGCGGATGTTAAGCAGTGCTTGACGATCGTAGCACAGAATGGCAGAAACATCCAGATAGACACTTAGAAGCAGGGCCGTAGCAAACGATAGACAGAACGCCCGAGGCAGACGAGTCGCCGAACAGACTGGCGCCATCTTGGAGGGGACACTGTGTAACATTTTAAGTAATTTATTAGCTACAATCAATATCCTCATTCATAAATATGTCCTCATTGGTGTAAAATCACCTCTGCTGATAATCTGAACTATCCTCCTGAGCGGAGAATTACAAATATTAATATTACATTTTGTCCATTGAGAGGGTAAGTCTTATGGAGGAATCCATGTTGGTTGGAATGTCATCAGGAGCATTGTTTAAAATGTAGAATTGTTCTTGTCCTTGAAGGCCACTGTAGCTTCTGTTATTATTCTAAAGGGTTGGGGTTACCCAGGGAGCGTTGCATTCTAGAACTTTGTAGAACTTTCTTGATGATTTCATATTACACACTGCACCTTTAAAAAAAAGAGAAATAAACAGACTTTCTAACAGTATAATATTCATTGCCAATAAGCGTTGTTAAAACTAAGAAATTATCAAAACAAACACAAATGTTCTTAATTTCTTGTGCTGCGTTTATATGAACTGGTTTGACTTTTGAGATTCAAATTGAGACTCAGACATAATGTTGCCCTCAAGATGCCATGACAGGAACACAGTGGCCTTGTATCTCTGTCCACACACACACACACACACACACAAACACACACACTCACACACACACACATAGACACAGACACACACACACACACACACACACACACACACACACACACACACACACACACACAAACACACACACTCATAGACACACTCTCACACACACACACACACACACACACACACACTCACACACACACACACACACACACACACAGACAGACAGATAGACACAGACACACACACACTACACACACACACACACACACACACAGAGACTAAGACACACACACACACTCTCTCACACACACACACATAGACACACTCTCTCACACACTCATAGACACACTCTCACACACACACACACACACACACACACACACACACACACACACACACATAGACACAGACACACACACACAGACACACACACAGACTAAGACACACCCACACACACACTCACACACACACTCATAGACACACTCTCTCACACACACACACACACACACACACACACACACACACACACACACACACACACACACACACACACACACACACACACACACACACACACACACACACACACACACACATCGACACACACACACACACACACACTTCAGGAATGTCTCGACCAGCTGAGAAACGTTTGTCCTGTTGAACACACAGCAACTTTGAGCTCAAGCTTTCCACCGTCGTGAAACCTCGGACTAACACGGCCTAGACTCTGTAAACAGGTGTGTAAACAAAGCGCCCACCATAGTCAGCAACAAGCCATGTTTACAGAGCCTAGGCTGAGTATTAACACTGGATTTATTTCAGTGCACACACACAGTACAGACAGGTAGTGGATCATGAGGAGATATTCACTGATTTTGACTAAAAAGTGATTTTGACAACAAGCGTTCTCCAGAATCACTGACTACACCGTTCACTTAGGAACATGAGATGTGCCTCATTTTCAATGCGTATTGTAACAAGCCTCTACATGAAACCATCAGTAGTCTCCATGTTTATTTCATACTGGAGTCTGAAATAAAAACAATCCACACTATTCACACTTTACTTTAGTATTACCATGTAATCACCTGGTCAATGATCAAATTCCTTCGTGATTTTCTCTACTTATGACATCTATTGCAGCATGTCCGTCCTGGGAGAGGGATCCCTTACTCTGTCGACTCTCCCTGAGATTTCTTCAAATTCTTTTTATCCCGGTAAAGGGTTTTTTACTGGGAGTTTTTTCTCAGCCGAGCTAAGGGTGTAAGGGCAGGGTGTCATATTGTATCATATTGTATGAAATGTAAAGCCCACTGAGACAAATGTATTTGTGATTTTGGGCTTTACAAATAAAACTGATTTGATTTGATTTGAAATCAGACATATTCAGACATTAAACTCAAATACTTCAAATCTGTTTACCTGTGTGTAAGTTTACCCGCATATATAAGGTTTCCCCAACTGTATTAAAGCTGGGGTATGTGATTTCTGATTGGTCAAAATTAACATGAGCTGTACACTTTGACCAATTAGAGCAAGGTTCCGATTCTCTGTTCTTATTGGCTGTTGGGACTGTCCATTCACTTTGGCACGACTTTGTTGGTGTAGAGCGTGTCAGGGAGGGACCATAGGGGAGGGACCAAAGAGAACAAGTGGAGCGGTTGAGGTATTTGGATTCGAATCTCTATCCCAACTGCCATTTTCTCCCCAAATCCTCCACCCCAGCTTTAATACGTTTATGTGTTTGTGCTGACTAATGCGTAAATACATAAAACATGTCCGAAACATATTGTGCAAACTGACAACAATGTTGACTTTGATTTTTGACATTGACGGGAAAAAAAAACGGTTTGCCAATTCCTGAAGGAACATATTCCCATAAAGATCTTATCACTAAATCTGCACTGTGCAAGTGTGTATGCATGGCTGCACATGTCAGTTCAAGTGCGTGCGTGCGTGTGTGTGTGTGTGTGTGTGTGTGTGTGTGTGTGTGTGTGTGTGCGTGTGTGTGTGTCTTGCCTGCAGCAGTGTGTGTGCAGGTCAAAGCGAGACTCTGCTTGTCTTGCTTCTTCTCTCTTCACTTTATTTTTGCTCAAAGGAAAATTCCCAAAAACTTCTGAACAAACTTCTGTGATCTTTTCTTTAAAATATATATCCTCCATTGTTGACAGATTGGTTCTAGTTCACTCCCCACATGCACAAATGCACAGAAAAATCCAGCTAAAAGTTGCATTCATAGTACAACTACACTGGTAGGAATAAGGGAATTGTTTTGGTCTCGAGTAAGGTGAGAGCATGTTTTAAGATTATGAGTTCCAATCCCCATACTATCTACTATATAGTATGGAAGAAAAAATATTTAGGATGTCCCGATTCTTGTGGCCAGATTTAGTATGGTTAGAAGTACCCGGATATCCTACTACATCCGGCCGAGATTTTTAGTGTTGAAATCAGCATGCTATTTGGGCGATTCTGACCCGCAATCCAGTGCGCACCGGAAGTGACGTCACATCGACGGAGCCTCAGTATGAAAACAAACGGGGATGAGACGGATATAAAAGCAAGAGGCAAGATCAAGGACCCATGTTAGAATGAAATAAATAAGTAAAAGTTTGTCCCAATTCTAGCATACTGCATCCTAACTTGATTATTTTCATGATCAATTTTAGTATGTAGAATAGAAAAAAGAAAGAGTATGAGATTTGGAACGCAGTGATACTTTTTCTTCCCACTATAAAGCGTGCTGGTCTCTATACTGATAAATGCAGCTGTATGTAGTTGGGCATCCAGTTATCTTTGGCACGCTGCATGTATTGGGACATGATTCTTGATTTTTCAGGCATCCTAAATAGTATGGAAGAATGGCTAAGAAAAGCTTTTGAGGCCACTGTCATGCTCGGTTTAGCTCTGAACAGGAATCATAATATTCTTCAGAATTCTGTGTTTTCAATGTGTAACTACAACACCTGCATACAAACAAGCTATTGCATCTATATGTACGTCCAGGTGCATGGGGGTTGGTGTGAGTCGACTATACGGATAGATGGGATTTTACTGTAAACCATGTCGACAGATGGTGAGAGTTATAACTATATTTATTCATACCCTCATCATAATTTGGTGAGGGTATGAACGGCATTAAGAAAAACTATATAAAAATAGCATTCTTTGCACTGATGGTCTCGTTTGCTGTTACATGTACTTTATGATCATCAGAGGAAAAATGGCCTTTGTCATGGGTATACGCTCACCCAGGAACAACAGCTGGCGTGGTAAAAACACTACCGCTTTTGTCCAAAGGGGGGCGCTATAATTACCACACACTGAAAGTTCCTCGGAGCACCTTTAAAATACACAAATGACTATGAATTGGCTCTCTTTTTTTATTTCTACAGGTAAATCCCATTGAGACCGAAGACTCTTTTTCAAGGGAGACCTGTTTTCCTTTCCCACGTTACCATTCACACACACATTCATACACCGATAGCAGCAGGCTAACTATCGACATTCACGACATTTCTACAGTTCAGTCAGATTATCAGGCTCTAGCCGTCATAATATGTGATCACTAAACTGACATTTAAAGTGACTTTTGAGCTCAAATTTTGAGTGAGTGAGTGAGTGAGTGAGTGAGTGAGTGAGTGAGTGAGTGAGTGAGTGAGTAAAGGTATATTCTCATAACTGAATAAACAAACTTTCCTCACAGGAAAATGTGATCCCTGGAACACTGTTTGAAGTTAGAAAGCTTCCTGAAAAGTTACTGTTTCACTGTTGTTGTTTACAGCAGCAGGGCCCACAGTTTGGTTTACAAACATATTCTAGTCTTAACATTTGGTTCCAGGTTCCTCAAAATAATTAGATTTATGATGATAGAATTATTCAATACTAAGAATTACATGTAGAGAAAATATGTTTAGTAAACTAACTGCAGGCTCTGAGAATGTAAACAAATCCGCTAAACACGTTTTGAGACACAAGTTCACATGCAGTACTGAGCCTGTATAATCCTGCTAAGAGTTACTCAGCCCTACACACACACACACACACACACACACACACACACACACACACACACACACACACACACACACACACACACACACACACACACACACAAACACACTCACAGTTTCTCAGCTCCACTATTGACATTCTTAACATTCCAGATATGAAATCCCACAGACTTCCCTGCTGCTGTATGCAGGTCAACTCTAATCACATATTTATTAGATTTTTATAGATTAAATGTACCTGTCAATTTTATTTTTATAGACAGAAAAAGTTAAGCTTGATTTATGCTTAGTCTAAAGGTGCAGTGTGTAATATGACATCATCAA
>NC_137225.1:25743814-25746314 GCF_949987685.1 Ammodytes marinus
GATTAGGAGAAACAATTTACTGATTTTGACATCAAGCGTTCTCCAGAATCACTGACTACACCTTTAAATCATGTTTGTGGCATTTTAATAGGTCTTCTGAAGTGCCGACATGATAGGGATCTAAACTGCTAAGGGTTTGTTTACTGTCATAATATTTTCAAAATAAAGCTCATAATGTTCCCATCATAACAGCAGTGAATTGACTGGTCACGTTAATCCATTTATTGTGTAAATTATTACTGCAAAATGTCCTTAATATTCTAGTTCAAGTTAAAATGTATTTACTGTTTATAGCACATTTAAAAACAACCATATTTCAGGGAAAGCAGAGAAGTTTAAACAGATATGTCAGCCTTTCCTGTTACAAAAAAAACTAACCGCAACTTAAATGTGTCCTTAGGAAAGTATATAGCCTACTTGCATGGGAATAAACAAAGTTACTTTTATTACAGTAACTAAATATACTGAGTTAAATTGTTTTACCCTTTTAACTTACAGTGTCACGCTATAACTCAAAAGTCCAGTTGGAATACACAGCTCTGGAAAACGTTAAGAGACCAGTCTGGATTTTTCTTCAATCTTCATCTCGAGATTACTTAATGGGAAATGCTCTTTAATGACAATATTTTTTGGGGGGGAATTTGGTAGAAATGTTGTCAGTGGTTTGTAGAATAAAACCAAAATGTTCATTCTACTCAAACATATGCCTATAAATAGTAAAACGAGAGACAATGAGTATTTGGAGTGCAGTCTCTTCATTTTTTCCAGAGCTGTATATTTATCACCATTTGCACCGGTACTTGACAGTAAAGGTACATTGGGATCAGCTCCTTCAATTAAGAAAAAATCAAATAGGCCTATATAATATAGAAAAGCATTATAGGAAGGAAACTGATTTTGCTTTTGAGGGCAAGTAGGCCAAGGGTTATTGTTAAAACAGGTGCCTTTTTGAGAAATGTTTTGCCATTGTTTAAATGATGTTTTTGTTTTGTTTTTGTTTTGTTTTTCCTTGCCGTACACCATTGTTTTGTTTTGTAATGATCTAATTTGAATTGTGTGCTCCATGCCATGTGCTATTGAATTGAAAACCTTTATTTATACAAACTCGAAAGGCATTGAGGTTCCCCTCATTTACAACGCCGACGAGCGCACAACAAACACAACAACAACAATAACAACAGAGTGACAGAATAAAACAGAGAAACACAAAATCCTAGCAAGATAAAAAAGATCAAAAGAAATAAAGAATTACAATAAAAGAGCTTAAAAAATTAATTCAGTTAAAACAAATGCAGTGGTGATGGTGAAAATCAGAAATCATAGATTTAAAAGAAGAAAAAGTGGGGAGAATGGTCATATTGAAGTTGCTCTGAAGGGCATTCCAAGAGGTGGGGGCACTATAGCTAAAAGCAGTTGTTCCCAGCTTAGAATGAGCTCTAGGAACCTTTAAAAGCAGCAGCTCACTGGATCGGGTATTAAAAGACTGAGAGTTCCAGTCGAGCATAGCTGATAAATAGGGTGGCTGTTTACCAATTAAGGATTTAAAAATAGATAAAAACCAATGTAACTCACGTCTTAATGACAGGGATGTCCAGCCGACTTTTTCATACAGGGCCGTGAGCCGTAATAAATAAATATATAGAAAAGTACAAAAATTAATATAAGTAAGAATAAATAAGTTGTAGTAACAGCTAATTGATTTTAATTAACATGTACCGAAGCTACAGCTCTGGAAAAAATGAAGAGACCACTCCAAATGTTCAGTGTCTCTCGTTTTACTCTTTAGAGGCATATGTTTGAGTAGAATGAACATTTTGGTTTTATAATATAAACTACTGACAACATTTCCACCAAATTCCAATAAATGTTTTGTCATTAAAGAGCATTTTCAATAAGTAATGTAGAGATGAAGAGTGAAGAAAAATCCAGACTGGTCTCTTCATTTTTTCCGGAGCTGTATATAGGCTATTAAAACAGAGTAAATCTCGCTCACACTCACACGCTCTATCGCCAGGCTTTCAGTGTTACCTTTACTGCCGGGATTAATGCACCAACAGCGGCCACAGATCATTTGTTTTACCCTTATCACCTGCCGTGTTAAGTTAAGTTAAGTTATCTTTATTTGTCAGTTGTACACGAGGCACATTGAAATTCGTCTTTTCGCATATCCCCTCTCAAGTTACCACACTTCGGAGGGGGTCAGAGCGCAGGGTCAGCCGCAGTACAGCGTGTCTAGCCTATAGCAAAGTGTTACTAAAAACTATAAAAGCAACTTGTCGGGGAAATTCTATATTCCGACATATAATAAAAAACTCAGAGAATTTAAGAATGTAATTACATGTATACTAAGACAAAACAACAGAGTACAGAGTGTAAAGCTCTCTCTTATGTTGCTATGTTGAATATGTTACTGTTGTCTATGTGTGATTTTACTGGCTATAGTACAGTGTTGTCTTGTTCTCTCCCTCTCCCCTTTCCCCCCAGGAGGTCATTCACCTCC
>NC_137225.1:25751314-25753814 GCF_949987685.1 Ammodytes marinus
GGGAAAACAGCTACTGTTCAATCTTGTTCTTCAATCTTCATCTCTACATTACTTAAAGGCCTACTTCACCGGTTTACTTTGTAAATATTACTGTGATGTCACAGTAAAAGACATCACAGTAATATTTACAAAGTAAGTTTTTTTTTAACCCTATATTTATCTTTCTGTGATGTCACGAGAAAAAGAAATATAGGGTTAAAAAAAACACTCTTTCTGCCTTTTCTCAGGCTAGGATGAACCGATTTCAATTTTTTTCACACATTTATACTACATAGGATCTCAGAATTCAATACACCTTCATATTCAAACCGGTGAAGTAGGTAATTTAATGGAAATGCTCTTTAATGACAATATTTCTGGGGGGAATTTGGTAGAAATGTTGTCAGTAGTTTATAGAATAAAACCAAAATGTTCATTCTACTCAAACATATGCCTCTAAAGAGTAAAACGAGAGACACTGAACATTTGGACTGGTCTCTTAATTTTTCGAGACGTGTATATTCTCTCATTGTGAAATAAAAAGTAGATTTTCGATAGTCCGGTACATTTTGTTTATTCGCTACTGTTGTTTGTTGAACCAGTGATTTGTAATTGGGTCACTGACTTCACCCACAATGCAGCAGTGTGTGTGTGTGTGTGTGTGTGTGTGTGTGTGTGTGTGTGTGTGTGTGTGTGTGTGTGTGTGTGTCACTGCAGCAGTTGTTCTGCATTCATAATTAATATCTCCATCTTGCTTTGTGTGTGTTTTTCATATTGTTTCAGTTAAAACCCTTTGTAGAGGCAGAAAATAAAAAGGTACAAACTCCGTTAATGGATTTTATTTTTTGCTGACAGCTTGTCGCCGGGCAGAAAACACCTCACAGGTCACACACACACACACACACACACACACACACACACACACACACACACACACACACACACACACACACACACACACACACACACACACACACACACACACACACACACACACACACTTCATAACACTTTATAGATTAATAATGGAGAATATTTTTTTAAATCAATGTTTCACAGAGGAAGGGGGTTTGGTTAAGGACAGAATGGGTTTCAGAAATATTAAAAAGAGATTCATATGGCATGATATTAAAGCTGCAGTGTGTAACTCTGGGTGTGTCAGAGAAGTGAAACATTTTCTAAGGTTTATTCTCATAACTGAATAAACAAACTTTCCTCACAGGAAAATGTGATCCCTGGAACACTGTTTGAAGTTAGAAAGCTTCCTGAAAAGTTACTGTTTCACTGTTGTTGTTGTTTACAGCAGCAGGGCCCACAGTTTGGTTTACAAACATATTCTAGTCTTACGTTTGGTTCCAGGTTCCTCAAAATAATTTGATTTATGATGATAGAATTATTCAATACCAAGAATTACATGTAGAGAAAATATGTTTAGTAAACTAACTGCAGGCTCTGTGAATGTAAACAAACCCCCTCCTCTGAAACTACACAGTGACCCTTTAAACTACACACTGACCCTTTAAACTACACAGTGACCCTTTAATAAAATAATTCAATACATGAGTTGTACTAAAACTAACAGTTGTAGATTCGATCATATTCTTTTATTATTTTTTGTAAAGATTATTTGTTTTGGCTTTTCCAATGCTTTATTGACAGTGTGGAGAGACGGAGATGAAATGGTTATTTAGGAATGTACATTTTTGTTCACCTATTGTCCGATTCTCATTGAAACATATATTTTCAAGGGCTTTGTGTCCTAAAAACAACTGAGTATATGTCTTTGGAGGTGCCACATTTCAGGTCCAAGTTTCTCTGAGCAAGACACTGAACCCCAAGTTGCTTCCGATAGTCAGCCTGCTATCGGTGTATGAATGTGTGTGTGAATGGTAACATGGGAATGGGAACAGGTCTACCTTGAAAAAGAGTCTCCGGTCTCAATGGGATTTACCTGTAGAAATAAAGGTTTGTATGTTTAGGGTCCGATTCTGAATACACTATTATTATTTTCTCTGACTTTTTTTCCCTGCTGTCAGCTGCTTGAGCTCATCATTTATTCATATTTTATATTCAGCGGTGCACTGATTTAACACTTCAATAATTTTGTGGAATAATTCACTCGTACAGCACTCTGAAATAATAATGAAGACTGCATGGTTACTACATTTCGTCTAATATATACGTATGTGTACTTTTGTTTTGCAAATAATTAGAATGTTTTCAATACTCTGAACCAAAAATCTACAACTTCTAAAGCACTTACATCAACTAAACTTTCCACAATCATTCTCAGCACTATTCTGAAGGTTATTACAGAAGGATTTGTTCACATGTTGTTCACTGTCTGATTTATGAGACATTTTCTTCTTAAAGAAATGCTGAAAATGCATTTTTAAGACATGTATTAAAGGCCTACTTCACCGGTTTGAATATGAAGGTGTATTGAATTCTGAGATCCTGTGTAGTATAAATGTGCGAAAAAAATTTAAATCGGTTCATCCTAGCCTGAGAAAAGGCAGAA
>NC_137225.1:25758814-25761314 GCF_949987685.1 Ammodytes marinus
CACAATACACTAACACTGCGCATTGGGATTTAACCCTGGAGTCAGTCAAGCGTGAAACATAGGCTATATATTTTTTCTTTGTTATCAGGTGAATAGCAAAGCAGAAAGGCCGTACAGATGTTTTATTGATTTGGTGTGGGAACATCTCCACCAGCTAGCTAACGTGTTTGTTTACGTCGAAATACAGCAACAGGAACAATGCGTTAGAGGATTGTGTTGAAGGCAAGGCAAGGCAAGTTTATTTCTATAGCACAATTCAGACACAAGGCCACTCAAAGTGCTTTACAGGGGCAAGATTAGAATACATAAAACACATTAGAAGACATTTAAAAGCGAATGAAAAGAAGTAAAACATTTAAATTAAATAAAAAGTACAGGTTAAAATGGAAACAGAAAAGTCTTCAGACTCGATTTAAAAGAACTGAGGGTTGCAGCAGACCTCAAGTTTTGAACTCTATTCTGTAAATAAACACAAGGTTGTTTCAAGGTGGACAGAAAGTAAACAGTTCCATCTAGGTGTCCATACATCAGGGGTTAATCCACACCTATGGAATGTTCTCCAGCCAATCAGAATAGAGGATTCACACAGACCATGGTATAATGTGATGTGTAACTTCTGCTGCAGTGGATTGTGGGTCAGAACCTCCATAAAGCTGCTGGTTTCAACATCAAAAAAAATCACCACCGGATGTAGAAGGACATGTGGGTATTTTTCAGCATGCTGCATCTGACATCATGTATTGGGACAAACTAAGGCTGCGTTCTAAATCTCATACTATTTATTTTTTCTATTCTACATACTACATCTGATCATAAAAAGTATGTAGTTAGCATGTAGTATGCTACAATTGGGACATACTTTAACCTATTTATTTCACCATAACATGGCTCCTTGATCTTGCCTCTTGCTTTTATATCCGTCTCATCCCCGTTTGTTTTCATACGGAGGCTCCGTCGATGTGACGTCACTTCCGGTGAGCATTGTGGGTCAGAATCGCCCAAATAGGATGCTGATTTCAACAGTAAAAATCTCAGCCGGAATGTAGTAGGACATCCGGTCATTTTTTAAGTATACTAAATCTGACCACAAGAATTGGAACATCCTAAATCTGTTTTCCACCATACTGAATAGAAGTTGGTGGGGCGGTTGAGTAGGAAAAGTAACCTATAGATCCATACACAAAATCTCCCTGGAAGTTAGTACTCATCCGGGCATTTCTCGCCTACACAAACTTGCATACACAACAACAACATACTCAAATTGAAGTCAAAATGAGTATGAGTAGGATGTTAGTATGGCTTTTAGTATGAGTAGGACGTTAGTAGGGCTTTAGTATGAGTAGGACGTTAGTAGGGCTTTAGTATGAGTAGGACGTTAGTAGGGCTATTAGTATGAGTAGGACGTTAGTAGTGCTTTTAGTATGAGTAGGACGTCACGTTAGTAGGGCTTCTAGTATGAGTAGGTCGTTAGTAGGGCTTTTAGTATGAGTAGGACGTTAGTAGGGCTTTAGTATGAGTAGGACGTTAGTAGGGCTTTTAGTATGAGTAGGACGTTAGTAGGGCTTTTAGTATGAGTAGGACGTTAGTAGGGCTTTTAGTATGAGTAGGGCGTTAGTAGGGCTTTAGTATGAGTAGGACGTTAGTGGGGCTTTTAGTATGAGTAGGACGTTAGTAGGATGTTAGTATGAGTAGGACGTTAGTAGGGCTGTTAGTATGAGTAGAACGTTAGTAGGGCTTTAGTATGAGTAGGACGTTAGTAGGGCTTTAGTATGAGTAGGGCGTTAGTAGGGCTTTTAGTATGAGTAGGACGTTAGTAGGGCTTTAGTATGAGTAGGACGTTAGTAGGGCTTTAGTATGAGTAGGACGTTAGTAGGGCTTTTAGTATGAGTAGGATGTTAGTAGGACGTTAGTATGAGTAGGACGTTAGTAGGGCTTTCAGTATGAGTAGGACGTTAGTAGGGCTTTTAGTATGAGTAGGACGTTAGTAGGGCTTTTAGTATGAGTAGGATGTTAGTAGGACGTTAGTATGAGTAGGACGTTAGTAGGGCTTTTAGTATGAGTAGGACGTTAGTAGGGCTTTAGTATGAGTAGGACGTTAGTAGGGCTTTTAGTATGAGTAGGACGTTAGTAGGGCTTTAGTATGAGTAGGACGTGAGTAGGGCTTTTAGTATGAGTAGGACGTTAGTAGGGCTGTTAGTATGAGTAGGACATTAGTAGGATGTTAGTATGAGAAGGACGTTAGTGGGGCTTTAGTATGAGTAGGACGTTAGTAGGGCTTTTAGTATGAGTAGGACGTTAGTAGGGCTTTAAGTATGAGTATAACCGTACTGTTTACACACACACAGACATGCTACCGTACTGTTTACACACATACAGACATGCTACCGTACTGTTTACACACACATCGACTGAGACACTTGCTCCGTTCACACGGTCATAAAAACACATCTGAGTCACATGTGTGCAGAAAGAAAAGGTGATAGGGAATGCAGCCATGCGT
>NC_137225.1:25774538-25809538 GCF_949987685.1 Ammodytes marinus
TTATTTTGGAAACTTTTCGTCGATTTTTTGATTTTTAAAAAAAAAAAATTTTTTTTAAATATTTTTGATTTTTTTCTCCGTCTGGACAGTTTGAAGTCTTGCCGTTGTTTCGGGACTCTGAAACTCGTTGGATTCTTGGGCAGGACACTTTATTTATCTGATTGTATCTTCACACACAAACTGGACACACACACACACACACACACACACACACACACACACACACACACACACACACACACACACACACACACACACACACACACACACACACACACACACACACACACACACACACACACACACACACACACACACACACACACACACACACACACACACGGATTGTCTTTTCTTATTGTTTTAACCCTGTGAGACGCACATTAATCTATTTGAGGGTTTGGCTTATGAACTAGCCTCACATAATAACTATCAATAACCCACTGCATCCTCCATGTTTACATTGAAATATGACACATAGCTGATTGTTTTGTGTGTGTTTTAGGGTTACATTGTCGAGAAAAAAAATTAATCTTGAGGCTAGGATTTTTGGTTCAGAGTATTGAACACAAAACTAATGGTAAAATATGTTAGAAATGATAAATTTGGGGCATTTTTTAAATGTCAACATTACTCCGGTACTCAGTGGCTTGTGAGAAAGACATCAGACTGTGGTTGCGTTCCGAATCGCATACTCTTTCTTTTTTCTATTCTACATACTACATCCGACGATAAAAAGAATCTAGTTAGGATGCAGTAGGCATACTATTGGGACATACTTTTCTCTCTTATTTCATCATAACATTGCGCCTTGATCTTGCCTCTTGCTTTTATATCCGTCGCATCCCCGCTTGTTTTCATATGGAGGCTTCGTCGATGTTACGTCACTTCACGTGCGCATTGGATTGTGGGTCAGAATCGCCCAAATAGGATGCACTTTTCAACACTAACAATCTTGGCCGCATGAAGTAGGACATCCGGGTACTTCTAACCATCCTAAATCTGGCCACAAGAATCGGGACATCCTAAATCTTTTTTCTACATACTATATAGTAGAAAGTATGCGATTCGGAACGCAACCTGTGTGTTGCTGCCCTGTTTGCATTTCGTTTTCATTATTCCTATGAAGCATTTATTTGTGTTATAAAAGCCTTAATACACAAGAGGGCGCTGTGTACCAAGACCACAAGATTATCAGGGACCACTGAAGAGTGTGTGTGTGTGTGTGTGTGTGCGTGTGTGCGTGTGCGTGCGCGTGCGCGTGTGTGTGTGTTGATAAGGGACCAAGGGAGTGTATTGTAGAGTGTAAAGTTGTTTTCGATTAGTGGTTCAGTAGAAAACTGTGAAAACTGGAAAAACTTGGTCAAAGCCAACTAAATTTTAATGCACGTCTATTAGTGGTATTACGGTGCCTATGCTTGAAGGACACGAGTGCACTGTTACCGTAATATCACTAATAAACGTGCATCAAAATTCAAGCGGTAGCATTGGGATTCCTTCCTGCAGTAATTGTTGCTAAACTCGACTAGACTAAATTGTGTTTCATTGCGTCTCACAGGGTCAAAACCAAACCGCTGATGTCACTAAGACAAACTTAATTTTTAATGTGTTCTTTCATAGTTGTTCTGCGATGCACCTAAAAAACCAAAATGCTGTTTTTTCTACTGCTTAGAACATTACTAAAGGTACAAGCTGACGTGTACAGGTTTCTTTTATTTTTTTTATTATATTTTATTTTAATTCAGGAAAAAATGGATTACAATGTTTTTTTTTCGTGTGTATGTTTTGACAAAGCTAATGTTAATTTAAACGACTTGTATTTTACGTTGTTATTTTTGGTCGAGTTTATTTTCCTTTTTTTATATATATATATAATTTGTAACAATGGTACGAAGTGTCCGTGTTGGTCGTTTTAATTGTGGTAGAAGAAGAAGAAGAAGAAGAAGAAGAAGGAGTAGGCTCAATAAGCTGGGAGGTTCCCCTTAAAGCTGCTCCGAGGAACTTTCAGTTTGTATTAATTCTAGCGCCCCCCTTTGGACAAAAGCGGTAGTGTTTTTACCACGCCAGCTGTTGTTCCTGGGTGAGCGTATAGCCATGACAAAGGCATTAAGAAAAACTATATTAAAATAGCATTCTTTAGCACGGATGGTCTCGTTTGCTGTTACATGTAATTTATGATCATCAGAGGAAAAACGAGACTGTTTCAGAAATATTTAAAAAGTTCCTCGTAGCACCTTTTAAAAAACGCTGAACTGAGATCGCATTGATTTGAAGCTAAGGTCTCGGTCGCGATGCGTTTAAGGAACCCGGTAATTTAGATGTTCGTAATGCATGAACCCGTGACGTTGATGTTTAGACTGTGGCCGTAGATGAAAAACAATTAAATTATGATGTCTGAAACCAACGTGTCTTTTATTTATTATCTCGCACCGGACAGCAGATTTCGTCAGATGGAAAAACACAAATGATTTTATAATATTATACAGACAATGGATTAAGAACAAGATCAAGTCAAGTTACTTTATAAGGACCCTGAGGTAGATTTTGTTTGCAGTAGAGCACACACACACACACACACACACACTCACTCACTCACTCACTCACTCACTCACTCACTCACTCACTCACACACACACATATGGGAAAAGCACATAGGCACATATCACACGTCATCCAACTTAAGACAGTGGAAATTAAAAGGAAGTGGCATATTAAAAAATTAAATTAAATTTTAAATATAGTGAAGAAGTTACAGGTCTTAGATATTAAATCAATACTACTTGAAAACATCAGAAGTAAGGTGCAGTGAAATGGTGTTTTCTTCAGTACAGACATGTTAGAAATGGAATATATAAGGATTAATGCCCGACGAGGTGTCCAGTTATCAGGAATTAATGGACGCTGTGGAGGCGAGTACTGACAGCATTCATAACCATTGACGTTTAACCAGAGGACATTTAGTTTAGCCACTTTATTTTACTACTATCGTTACTACAGCTCTTGTGTTGCGAGCGCCATCCTGTGGTGTCCAGAGGCTATTGCACGGCATGATATTTTAGGCTTTATAAATCCCTTATCAACACAGTTTAATCAGCGGCGAGCCGGCGACGCATTAAAGTGGACAGAATGTAAACAGTTCCATCTAGGTGTCCATACATCAGGGGTTAATCCACACCTATGGAATGTTCTCCAGCCAATCAGAATAGAGGATTCACACAGACTATGGTATAATGTGATGTGTAACTTCTGCTGCAGTGGATTGTGGGTCAGAACCTCCATAAAGCTGCTGGTTTCAACACTAAAAAATCACCACCGGATGTAGTAAGGACATCTGGATATTTTTCAGCATGCTGCATCTGACATCATGTATTGGGACAAACTAAATATTTTTCTAACATACTAATATCAGGGAAGGATTGGGGACTGGAACACACACACACACACACAGAGGGAAGGATGGGGACTGGGACACAGTGCATGTATTATACACGCTGGTGTTAAATATATCAGTGACGGCAGGATAATTATAGGCAGCAGCTGGTGTAGGTTTTAGACAGTGGGGAGTCCCCTCGTCTCTCTATTCTCACCTCACCTCATTCCTAACACTCTCTCTCTTTCTCACTCACTCTCTCTCTCCCCGTATCTCTGTCTCTCTCTCTTTCTTATTCATCCTTTCTTTTCTTGTGGGCTTCGATCATCACTTGGCAACTTTCCAGGGTTTGGGAAGTTTTCTGAACTTTCAAGGACACTGGAGTTGTCAGCTACTTAAAGGTGCACCGAGGAACTTTCACTGTGTAGTTAGCATGCAGTATACTACAATTGGAACATACTTAAACTTATTTATTTCATCCTAACATGGCTCCTTGAACTTGCCTCTTGCTTTTATATCCGTCTCATTGCTGGTTATTTTCACTGGGAGGCTCAGTCCATGTGATGTGTAACTTCTGCTGCAGTGGATTGTGGGTCAGAACCTCCATAAAGCTGCTGGTTTCAACACTAAAAAATCACCACCGGATGTAGTAGGACATCTGGGTATTTTTCAGCATGCTGCATCTGACATCATGTATTGGGACAAACTAAATCTGTTTCTACCAGACTAAATATCAAGTGAAGTATGTGGCAATCGTAAACGCAGCCCACAACTATCCAACTAACTTGAGGAGTAACTTACAAAGATGGCAGTGATGGCAGCAAGTGGTATTTGTGTAAGGAAACTTAGCCGCTCGTTTTGGAGGCCACAAAAAATAAATCTAACCCTAGAGGGAGGGATTATGAACAGAACAAGTGAAAAGGTGACAGATAGATAGTTGATAGATGTATTATGGGGAGGGGGTTTCCATTGCTTTTAATACACTCATCTCCCCAAAGCAGCACGGAGTCACTTTACCCTCACTGTGTATTTATAGCAACACAGAACACACACAGAAGCACAGGGATCCATGTCACTCCCAATCTCTCTCACTCGTTAACACATGCGTTCCACCGAAATATCCATTTTCAATTATTAAAGTCTGAGATTGACGGGCAGTTTGAGGCCATATCGAACGCACACGCACACGCACACGCACACACACACACACACACAGCCTAATTGGAGTCAGACAAACTTGAAATAAGATCTGAACCTTAACCCTTAAAAATCTAGCACCATATTTTTAAAACACTGATTAAACATTGTTAAAACTCACTGATACTCTTTCTGAATATTCCTTTCACACACACACACACACACACACACACACACACACACACACACACACACACACACACACACACACACACACACACACACACACACCCCTTTTGCGGTATTTACATACTAGCACTAATATTCCTGGAGACGTACCCCATCCCTAATCGAAAAATATCCTCACTCTTAAGGTCGAAAACTCAAATTTGTTCTCACAAAAATAGTTGCACACACACACACACACACACACACACACACACACACACTCACATACACACACACACACACACACACACACACCCACCCCTCCCTCTCTGTGCAGGGTGGAGTCTGTCAGTAGTTTCAGGGTCGACCACCAGGCTTGATCCGTTCCTTTCTGCCCCTCTTCCTTCAGAGGGAGGCATCTATTCCCTCGCTCCTCTCCTCCACTGGACCCCCCTGATGCCTCAAGACTTATTCTCTTCTCTTTTGTGGCTTTGAATTTCCAGTTTTTCGTCAAATTATCAAAGATTTCGCTGAACAATTTCAACAAAGACCTCGCTGGACCTCGACTTTCCTCTCCGTAAACCCAACTCCTTCCTAATCCCCCTGGTCCCTTTTACCTTTGGTTCACTTAGTTTTCGAACATTTGAAATTTGATAAACCAAGGTATCAAGAATTTAACCAATAGACAAGTCTGACAGCTTTTTGAAAAGGCGAATCGACAAGCAAGTATCGTTCCATCAACGAAGCAATCTTTATAGACGATTTTTTTCAGTCCCAAAGAATCGAAATCGACAAGCGAGCATGGCAGATAAACCGGGCATGCCTACGGGCGGCGGCGGGGACGATGCCGGGAGCATTATGGCTTTGTTGGAGCGCGTCGCTGGCCTCATGGACACTGTCCAGACCACACAGAAACGCATGGAAGAGCGTCAACTAGAGCTGGAGAGCACGGTTAAAACCATCCAGACGGACGTGGTCAAACTGACGAGCGATCACGCCAACACAAGCACGGCCGTAGACAGACTGCTGGAGAAAACACGCAAGGTCAGTCGCCACATCAAGGACGTGAGAGTGAGGGTGGAGAACCAGAACGTCAGAGTGAAGAAGGTGGAACTCACACAGGGAGATCTGCTCGCCAAGAACAAGTTCAGAGTCGTCATTTACCAGGTGAGAAGACTGGGTTTGTGTTTGATTTAAATATTGGGAAAATGTATTGATTGATGCTTGCTATGAATATTGCTTACAGACGGATAGAAAGACGGACAGACAGAGATATAGTCAGTCAGTCAGTCAGTCATTCACTCACTCACTCACACAGACACGCACGCACTCTCACACACACACACACACACACACTCACTCACTCACTCTCACACACACACACACACACACACTCTCATTTATCAGGTGAGATGTTCAGTCATTTGAATGCAAAGGAAAAAGTTTGTTTTAATGTCAAGTACTCTTTATTGTCTGTGGATGCTTCATCAGAGGCGGATTTATGACACACACACACACACACACACACACACACACACACACACACACACACACTTCATTTTACTTTTTTGGCCTTCACTGTTAGCAGCTGCCAGCGCGATGGTGACCTGGTTATTTTAGCCCTGTATAACCGTCAGTGTGTTGTAAGGTTACACCACCGATCTGTAGCCAGAGCACAGAGGGGGATTCAATTAGAGATAACTATCTGTGAATGAAGATTAGGCTGTTGTGATTCAGAAAAATTAAAATCCTCAAAAATCCTGACAAGTTGAATCTACGGAATGGTTTCAGGAATGGAAAACCAGTTGCATCTTGGAGCTGAGGCTTCTGATACTTGAGTTGAGATAGCAATTAGTTTTTACTTATTTTTGAGCTACAGCCAAGAAATCTGATACATCAACGATTGCAATTAGCTTTGCTGACATTCGCCAACATGACAATTACGGATGCTCTACACATGTGTATTTCAGTTTTTGTTAATTCTTGCACCTCCTTTGGACAAAATAGCAGCTGTTGTTCCTAGGTGAGCGTATACCCATGACAAAGGCATTAAGAGAAACTATATAAAAATAGCATTCTTTGCACTGATGGTCTCGTTTGCTGTCACATGTAATTTATGATCATCAGAGGAAAAATGAGACTGTTTCAGAAATATTTAAAAAGTTCCTCGGAGCACCTTTAACTGCAGACTAGATCCAGGATTAGCTCAGAGGGGCGTGGCTCATTACTGTAACGGACTGTACAGTGGAATGTTGCTGCGGGTCAGTGAGGTCACATAATGATAAAACCTCAGAAAACCCCTGTGATTGGCTGGATGGAAGCAGCTGCATTCTGCTACACACACACACACACACACACACACACACACGCACACACACACACACACACACACGCACACACACGCACACTTGCAACACTGTGATGAGGGATGGGAAAGATTCCAATGTTTATGTCTACGGTGCGTTCACATTATCGGACAATGAAAATGGTCTGCAAAACATTTTAGACATTTTTCACTTTTCAACAATATCTGCTAGATGTCTAAATTTAGGGTAAGATCGAGGTTATGTTAAACCTGCAGTGTGTAGAATTTTGGGTTTTATTTCCTAGCAGATTTTGTAGAAAGTAATTATAATATCCATAAGTACATTTAATTTAGTGCATAATAGCTGAAACATTTTTTTTAATTATTTATTTTTCCCTTAGAAAGGGTCTCATATATGTCCATATTTCTGCATATTTTGGACCAAGGCCTAGTGCCGCCATCTTGAAAGTGTCATAGTTGGAATGTCATCAGGTGCATTGTTTAAAATTTTGAATTGTTCTTGTCCTTGAAGGCCACTGTAGCTTCTGTTATTATTTGAAAGGGGTGGGGTTACCCAGGGAGCGTTGCATTCAAGAACTTTGTAGAACTTTCATGATGATGTCATACTACACACTGCACCTTTAAAGGAAAAGGGGAATGTTCACATTATCGGACAATGCAAAATGGTGTAATAAAGTTAAGTATTTCTCTGAGCATTTAGCTGTTTTGCGGACTTTAGTTAATTGATATGAATATTCATTTTAGTTCTGAAACCAATAACAACGTGGATGGATGTGCATAACATTATACGTTTTTAATTAACTCAAAATGGTCTGCAAACTTTTTGTTTCACTTTTCTACAACATCTGCACTATGTTTAAGTTTAGGGAAAGATCGAAGCTATGGAAAATAAAAAGGGGAAATATTTCAATTGCAGGTTTATGACACAACACAAATCCTGCATTGAAGTCAGATGCTTTGCAGGACCATTCACCGCCCTGACCTCGACATCTTAACTTTACTATTCTCTACATGCTGTGAAAAGCACAATAACTCGCTGAATTCACACTGAAAATTGACATTGGATTTAACCGCACTGTTAAAATTAAAGAGATTATGAAAACTCAAACTTTCAAGTCAACTGTCTGCACTACATTTTGGAGTTTTGACGCTACAACTGAAACTCTTAGGGCCAGTTTCACAGACATGGATTAAGCCAAGTCCTGGACTAAAAGGAATTTTGAAAGGAGATTGTCCATTGAAAGTACTATCTAGTCCAGAACTAGGCTTATTCCATGCGAAACCGGCCCTTCAAGTTTGAATGAAAACAGCCTAAATTTGATCCAACATAGTATAATTCATAGAGTGTGTTCGGTTAGCCTAGCTGCTATGTGGTTCCTCTCCTGTAAGTGACTGTGCCAGCTGAGCACTGACGGACCAGGTTATTCTGAGTGTGAACATCCACCAACTCCTAATATAGTTGTCTGCTCTCTCTCTCTCTCTCTCTCTCTCTCTCTCCATCTTTCTCTATCTCTATCTCTCTTTCTCCATCTTTCGCTCTCTCTCTCTCCCTCTCTCTCCCACTCTCTCTCTCTCTTTCCCTTGCATTCTCTCTCTCTTTGCAGTTTTTTTGCGGGTTATAAATCATCTCGTTAGCTGCTAACAGACAGGTCAGGCTAATCCCGTGTAGCTAGACTGAGACTGATGGAGCATTTCCTCTCTGGGTGTTCGGCACATAACTATGATGTCATAGGGTCAGATGGGCTCACGACCTTTGACCCCCACTCTTCCTTGCCCACAGTTAAAAAAAAAAAAAAAAAAAACCTTCAAGCCGTTATATAAAAAACAATTACATTAGCTATGGATACTGTTTGCTACGGCCAAGCCCACACAGTCAAGTCAAATGGTCTCTAGGCAGTAAATAAATAATATATATATATGGGGGAGAAAAGCTTAGGTTTTGGTATGCTAGCTGCTCCTGCCGTGTAGCTAAGTTATGAGTGTTATGCGTTCTGTCAAAGCTTTGGAAATGTCAGCCTGTCTGCCGGGTGTCGTATAGCGCCTATGATGCATGTAATCGAAGCTGCCGATGATCCCATTAGCATGCTACAGTACATGCTAGTACGCTAACAAGCCTTAAGGGTTTCATTCAACTATATGGATTCATTCAAACATCTACAACTGTTTGAGAAATTCCTTTGATTACTGATGGAAAGTTGGTCAGTTCTTTTGCCTGTTGTCCCTTGCTGTCTTACTGAGGTGTTGTCCAAACTTTAGGGTTTCAGGGGGCTCTGGTTGAGGTTGAATTTGGACCCCAGTAAATGTATCCGTCACATTTCACTACAGATCACTATGTACTTAAGTCCCTCTCTTAACTCTAAACAGCCCAGTACTTTGTTACTAATCTGTTTTTCTATTCTGTAAGAGTGGCTTACAGTCGGATGGCCAACCAGTCACCATGAGGTCGCTGGTTCGATCCCCGTCACCGGCCATGAGGGTTTTAGTTGTAAAACAAGTGCCTAACATCTCTACCATTGTGTACTTAAGCCCAAAACTGCTCCAGGGGCGCTGTACTATGGCTGACCCTGTGTGAGGACCCCCTCTGGAGTGTGGGAACTTGAGAGGGGAGATGAGAAAAGACTCATTTCAATATGCCTTGTGTAAATTGACCAATAAAGCAATTTCACTTAACTTATTTAAATAACTTAACTGTTATCTGTGGAACTGCAGCAGTTGAACTGGTCATTTCCCAGTATGAATGAGTGGGACAGTCAGGTCAAGACTCAAGGTCAAGCTTCACAAAGTCAATAACTTCTGTTAAAACTCGGCTCACAAGTTTTTAATGGCACATTTTGGAGTGCGTTTATGTTTCAATGCAAAGTATTTTATCGTCATCACAACATTTTTCGGTGTATCTGCCTCCTCTTCCTCCCTCTTATTCGCCCTTTGGACTGTATTTGTCTCCTTTCCTCATGTCTGTGCTTTTCTTTTAAGGGTTGTCTAATATTTTACTGCTGCCATTTTGGCCAGGCTTTGCTTGAAAAAGATCTAATTTGATCTCAAGCAATTCTTGCCTGGTAAAATAACCCTAACCCTAAAAAAAAAGACAAAAAACTTCTGCAGAGATCTGGGTCGGTTTGCAGAGTGTGTGCCTCAACATTTTTCTGCTCCCTTCCGTGTCCAAGTGAAAGCCGATCTTTGCCATGGTGACGTTGCTTTGCTCCGTACACGTCTGTCCGTTGATATGTTTAGCTTCCTACAGCAGGGTCCTGAGCTGCTGAAACAGGTGCAGGGGTTTATTTATGGAGGCGGGATCAAGGCCTGCAAGCTAACGGCTAAAGTCTGCATGACACAATTTTAAGGCCCATTCCCAATCCAGCCCTACTCTTTAACCCCTTAACTCTGCCCTGTGAATAGCGCATTCACATGTATGGGTAGGGTGTCTCGATTCCCTCTGGCATCAAGGGTTAGGGCTAAGGTCTAGCTGGCCCTCCAAACTGACACTTAAAATAATTTGCGCCATCAGCTGTTGTGTTGTTGAACTAACTGGGGTAGTAGTTTGAATTAAAACATTTCTAATGGACTCCATGTGTGCTTTTATAGCCCATCCAAATGTATTATAATCCTGATGAACATGAGCAATTAATGTCTATGTATTTATTGTATGATGCGGTTTCCCACTACTGGATGCAAACCAAATTGCCCTTCAAAGCTGCTCCGAGGAACTTCCAATGTGTGTTAATTCTAGCGCCCCCTTTGGACAAAAGCGGTAGTGTTTTTACCACGCCAGCTGTTGTTCCTGGGTGAGCTTATCCATGACAAAGGCATTAAGAAAAACTATATACCATAAAAATAGCATTCTTAGCACTGATGGTCTCGTTTGCTGTTACATGTTATTTATGATCATCAGAGTGAAAATGAGACTGCTTCAGAAATATTTAAAAGTTCCTCATAGCAGCTTTAAGGGACAATAAAGATTATCAAATCAGTAATTGAATCACGATGTTGACTCTCATCTTCCATTCTGTGTTTTCAAACCTCAGGGCGACCAGGAGGTGAAGTCAGTGGCACCGGGAAATGAGCCAGCGGAATCTAGCGGTGATGCGGCCGCCAGAGCCGAGGTGGAACCGGACAAGTTTGATCTCCCGCCGGAGTCTGACGAGGAATACATGGTGGTGGAGGAGAAGGAGTCCGCTCCAGCCGAACACGCTAAGAAGACCGGCCTCACGCGCATCGAGAGCTTTAAGGCAACTTTCTCCAAGGAAAACATGAGCAAGACCCGCGCGAACATGGGCGACAGGGCCCACAAGCTAGGTGTGGAACAAGTCCTTTTGTTGTTTAAACCTGCAGTGTGTAGAATGTTGGGTTTTATTTCCTAGCAGATTTTGTAGAAAGTAATTATAATATCCATAAGTACATTTAATTTAGTGCATAATAGCTAAAACTTTTTTTTTGAATTATTATTTTTTCCCTTAGAAAGGGTCTCATATATGTCCATATTTCTCCATATTTTGGACCAAGGCTTAGTGCCGCCATCTTGAAAGTGTCATAGTTGGAATGTCATCAGGTGCATTGTTTAAAATGTAGAATTGTTCTTGTCCTTGAAGGCCACTGTAGCTTCTGTTATTATTCGAAAGGGTTGGGGTTACCCAGGGAGTGTTGCATTCTAGAACTTTGTAGAACTTTCTAGATGATGTCATATTACACACTGCACCTTTAATGTTTATATATATTATTATTACACTTTATAAAACAAGCAGCTTTCTTGTTACTGTCCAAAAGGTTTGACAGGACGGTGTGGGTATGGCCGTATCAAACCATTGGTTCGAAATACTTATTGTGTAATAAGAACCAGAGCTTTGCCCGCTTCATCCAAACCACCAATTTTTTTGTAAGGTTTATCCAACTTAAATGACAGTCTCTTTAATTTGGATTGATACAAATGGCTATAAATCTTTTCAGATGCTTTATTATTTTGTGGATTCTTAACTGGTTTACAGTTACAGTGACTTTAAGATTACCAGGATATGTCAGTAATCAAGTAATAAATAAGTAATGTGGTTTCAGAGAAAAAATAAACCTAAACAATATAAAAATGTTCTCCCACACAGGCGAGCGCATCGTGCCCACCGAGAGGCGTGAGAAGATCCGCCAGTCCGGAGAAAGAATGAAGCAATCGGGAAAAAGTTTTAAAGAAACCTTGTCCAAGAGCGTCCCGGCCCGACTGAAGAAGGAACGGACCGTAGCGGAGGGCCAGGAGGGAGCGGAGGGGGCCACAGAGGGAGCAACAGAGGGAGCAACAGAAGGAGCCGTGCCCGTCGCACCGCCAAAGGGCCGCAAGGGAACACCGGACGCCGCCAAGGCCGCAGAGGAGGCCGCAGAGGAGGATTCAGAGGTGCCGATGTACGACATGAAACAGCTGTCGTAAACCGAGAGACAATTGACAAGATCTGAAGGGAGAGACAAGCCTGATCTCGCACAAGCTTCACATTCGTTTTTCTAACGCGGATCAGTCTGGACTTTCTCCAATCCAGTCAAAAAATGCCCGGGCCAATCATAGCCTGCGTTCTGATCTAACTTTCGTACCTTATAGTGGAATGCAGCTTCTGATTGGTTCATGTAGTCGTCAATCTAGCCTCGTGAGAGCAGCCATGGCTTACAAGCTTGATTGTCGATCCATGTTGACGTCAACGACTACATGAACCAATCAGGGGCTGCCTTCCACTAACAGACAGAAAGTGGGGGAGGGTCCGGTCTGACTGGAGGCTAGATTGATGACTACATGAACCAATCAGGGGCTGCCTTCCACTAACAGACGGGGCCAGATTGGAGAAAGTCCAGACTAATCTGCGGGAGAGAAACCAATGTGAAGCTTGTGAGCTCAGGCTGGTCTCAACAGGATGGGTTTATCTTTGGACCACTGAGACCACAGAGAGGGAGCGAAAGAGAAGGTTTTTTATGGAAGCTGCCACCAAGCAGAGCTGAAAGATGCAAATAATGAAGATTGACATTTTGCATGAACGTTGCTGAAAGGAAGAGAGCGAGAAGGTCGGTCACGGATCCAATCTGACTGGACATCAAGACAACAACCAAACAGATTCCTGAAATCATTGAGGATATTTCATGTGCCGTTACGTAACGTGTGTTCTGGACATTTATTATAAAATCAACAAATATAGTTTTCTTTTTGTTTGTTTTGACACTGACTTTGGAAAATGAATGGACAAAGTTTTTAGAATTCAACACTTTTCCACACCGCTGCTGTACACTTGTTTGTTTTGCATGTTGAGGAGATTGAGCTGTTGGGAGTCTATAACAGGGTTATGGTGCTTTGGTTCTGTAAAAGGTTCAAAGGAAAAAAGTGAGATTTGCACTTAGTAAAGGTGAAATCTTTCAAGTTGATCCCTGTTGAGACAGTAGGTAAACAAAGGACCTTTGGAGACCTTTAGTTTGTGTATTATTGTTAGATTACTAAGTACCCAAAGATCTTTAAAAGTGGCTCTGAATAAAGACACAAGAATAATTCAGAAAATCTTTTTCACCCTTACACAAGTGAAATACTTTGTCTAAGAGCCTTAATTATTTATTGAAGAACTATAATTTATATCTTAAAGTGTATTGTATAACGTTTGAGTGGCTGAGAGACAGAATTAGCCAGTGACACTGCGGGGGAATGTGCCTTAAAAATCTGAATTCCTGACACATTTTAGAGAAATAAACTTTTACTTTTAACAGAGGAACTGACACAACTATGTGTAGTTTTAATCTGTAGCTTGACCTGAAAAATGATGTAATAAGGCCCCCTCCTCATCATCAGAATTTACTGTTAAATTGTTTATTGTTAATGAATTTTCCTCATTTTCAGTCCTCCCCTACAGGGAGGGGGGTGGGGGGGGGGGTTCCCTCTAAACTACATAACTCATATAGTAGCTGGCTATGGGAGCTAGTTTAGTCCAAAGTTGGGTCGGATTGAGTCCATTCTCACCACAAACGGACCGCACCAGTTGGTTTGGAAGTGTGCCGAGACCTTGTTGAAGAGGTCTCGGTACACATGTTTGGTGCTGTGTTCTCATCTGAACAAAGGAACCGCAGTACAGCAGAGTTAGTTTTAATCCAACCAAGAAACGACAGGTGTGAAAGCGCCCTTACATTTAGTTTACTGATCGACAACCACAATTGAAAATAAAGCAGTATACAGTATATCACAGCGCCATTGCAAATGTTTATTCTGTAAGCAAACCTTGTAACTGTGTGTTGTTGGGACAATTAACATTTTTACAGAATTGTGGATGTTCTTAGCGTTTGTTAGTGAGTGACTGCATGGCTGTAGTTTGTCAGAGATATAATATTAAAGCGATGTTTGTGTTAAGAAAAAAATAAAAGCTCACTTGTTTTATTTCTGTAAGTCGAGTCTGCGCTTCAATTATTCAGATTTAAATTAATAAATGTAAATGGAATAAATGTACAATATTTTATTCTTGACGATAAAGTGAGTTTGACTTTTTGAATTTCTGAAACCTGATGGAGTAAAATAGTAATCTGTTAACCATACTAACATTAGACCAATGTGTGTATGGGGAGAACTTGTGCTGTGATTTCAGCCTTTATTGTCATTGCGCTGTACAATTAAATTGGTGTGGAGCTCACCAGCCACAGTGCAAAAAGCAAAAACAGACAGCAAGATAATACACCCATTTATAAATGACCCATTAATTCACAGTCAGTGGATGCTCACCGCAGCACAGGTCTATCACTTTAGTCCATTTCAGCCCTTTGCTCTGCCACTTTTTACCGGCAAAGAATCATCACATTTGATTATATTTTGGACATTTTACCAGTTTACTTCTTGCAGCTCACGTGACGTAATGTATTTCCTGCTGAGAACCATGGCCTCAGATCTAGAGTTCCTCTAGCAGGTGGACTGAAGACGCAAAAAGCATGAAAGACATTTCTCCTTTTTCAGTAGATCAACAGATCTACCTGGTTTTATTCAGAAAGCTTAGCAACAATACACAAATCCCAACAAGAGTAAATCATTAAAAAGAGAAACGTTTATACATAAAGTCTAAAAAGATCCAAAGACCAAGACTTCTTCATTAACGTGCTACGAGGAACTTTTAAATATTTCTGACAGTCTCATTTTCCTTCTGATTATCATAAATAACATGTAACAGCAAACGAGACCACAAGTGCAAAGAATGTTTCTAAGTTTACAAAGTCAAAGGGTATAAAACTGTAGGGCAAATTATCAACATATAAGGTCATAGATTAAAACACAGCAATTAATTGGCTGTTTGGCATATGTAAAAGTAATTTTATGTTTTTGTTTGTATTCTGCCTCCCACCACTTGGGGCAGTATATGCCTGTTGAATCATTCCCAAAGTGCATATAATCAGGGAGGTAACTGGCAGCAGCTGTTGCTATTGTCAGCTATCATGCTGACAGAGGTTGATACGTATATTGTGAATTACAAACTTGATATATTATAGGAAAAGGCTTAAAGAATGTTTGGCCTGCTTTGTTATTTTGTTAAAAACATTTTTAGTTTAAATAAATCCCTTTTATTTTGAAGGGAAACCAGTGGACTGGACAATCTTTGGTTACAACGCGTCAAGAAACATTCATTTAGCTAAACCACAGTGGCAATAGTTTGAATGGCAAACGGGCCACTGAAGCATATACAGGTAATGTATTAAACGAGCTGGAATACTCCTTATTCCTTTCTTAGAAAAACACAGGTCAAATTTAGTCAAACTCAGGTCAAATTATACCTTTATTCGACAGCATAGAACTTCAGAGTACGAGACATGTTTTACTAAATGTGTTTGAACAATAGGTCCAGGTCCAGGGGGGATGGATTCTCAGTGTGTTTACTTTTAGCAACTTAAACTTCTGCATTGTGACATGAACCTCAGAGATAAATGCTGATCTACAAAGCAGAGATGATCAGGTCCATGTGGTGGAGTGTCAGTGTGGGTTATTTAAGCCCATTCATTAACACGCTAGCTTAATTTGTGCGCAAATATCCTTTCAATTATATCAGCAGTTAGCACTCTAGCTAACGATCAAGTTCAGTGAAAATACGTTTGTAAATGGAACTCTTACCTTGCCTGCTGCTAACTGCTATCTTTCAGCACATAAGCCCGTAACCAAAAGGGACGCTAACTTTGCCCAATGTTATTACAGCAGTTAGCATGCTAGCTAAAGAACAGTAAGCTAGAACACTAAGTTATTAGCCGTTACCTCTAGCTTGTCAGAGAGAGAGCGAGAGAGAGCGAGAGAGATACTTACTCCTAATTTATATTACCTCCATTCATAAATCCACTCTTCCTCGCGGCATATTCCTCTTCACCAAAATCGTCATGTCCTAGCTCCATCTGGCTAATCTAAACTCATCTACAGAAACAGCGCGGAGCCGCCGGGTGCTGCACGGTGCGCAAGCGCAGAGAGAATCAATTCAAAAACACGTCCTGACTTTTTTTAATTAATTTTATCACGTTTTTTTTTATCTCGTCTTTTTTTTCTTTTAAATTGTCTAACTATGTTTATAGGCTATGTGATGTTTACTTTTGATAGGCCTACTATAAATGTCCTGCTAAAACTTTGAAATAAAGTTGGATTTTTTTTTTCTATCGTCAGCCATTGATCAATGTGAATGTGCTTAAAGTTAAAGGTGTAGTATTTATCTGAACAGAATAATAAGAAAAGATCCAGAATCAATAAGCATAAAAAGCCCAGCTTGTCTCCCTGTCTGTCTCTCTCTCTGAGTGTAGTGTAATATGGTTGAGTGAGTCTCAGTTCATTGTTGATGCAGCAGTGCCACCTGCTGTCCAAACCAGCAAACTGCAGCTGAAGCAAAAGCTATTGTTCAGTCACATAAAAGACCTCCTTCCATTTTCACTGATTATTTTCCTGCATCTGTTATTGAAGGTGGAGTCAGCGATTATGGAGAACGCTTTCAAAATCCCTTTTTGTCAACTCCAGTGGGACATTGTGTCTAGGACGTCCCACCATGACTGAGTGTTATTTAAAATGTATTTTTAACATCACAAATAGAACATTTTAACTCAATTCATATTATTTGTGTTGTGTGGAAGTGGAAGTAAAATAAGTATAAACTGAACTTTATGCAAAAGTACTTTAAATGAAAATCCAGTTGTATTATAAAACATTAAAGAAAATGAATGTTATAACAGTTGGATAGGAATGCATCAAGCGTATATAAGTAAGTTAGTCAGTGACAGAATATCATGATAGATTCAAATGAAATAAGAACATAAAAATACAGAAATATAATCTAGTAATGGGCTCTATGAAATCCGTTTCTTCCGTTTGAAATGTTTCTGAATTCCATTTTACTTTGTACGCGCATCTTATCAGAACGAGTGTCTAATTAATATAAATTAATAAAATGCGGCCCTCATACGCTTGATTAAAGATGCGGGGGCAGGTGAGTCTGGCGGAGGCTGCTTTCTTCTCCCCATTTGCAGTGTTCAACGAGAGTTTTCATAGGGCCCTACCAGCACTGATAAGAAACTTATACCGCTGACTTCTGCATTGTGACATGAACCTCAGAGATAAATGCTGATCTACAAAGCAGAGATGATCAGGTCCATGTGGTGGAGTGTCAGTGTGTCTGCAGAGACGGTGTGAAGGACAGAGCAGCAGCAGAGCAGATACAAGATTCAGCTTTATTTTGTCATTGTACATGTTACAGAACAACGATAATCTGTTTACAGTTACACCCCGCCAAGAGACAGAGTGACAGTAACCAAACAAGGGTGACAGGAGGGATCAACTGAAGAATCGTTTTGCGTGCCCTGAGCCCCTTGTAAGTAGGAAAGGATAATCATAGGAGAAATACAGGGTAAAAAAAGGCCATTATCAGACTACGCTCCGTTTGTGGGAGCACAGTGTGGGACTAGTAAAAAACCACTTAAGCACAATAAGCAACATAGTAACGCCACAGACAAGTAGAATTCGTATACATGCACATATATGGAGGGGTAGGGGTGTATGGGACGGTAGGTGTCGCAGCACAGGCACCAGTGGTCAGGGTTATGTGAGATATGTGTCTACGTGTGTGTGTATGTGTGTTCCGTGGATCCATCTCCGTCCAGACACAACGGGAGTCTTCAGGCGCCAGGTGGTATGAGCGAGTCCATGGAGACGACCTCGAAGGCCCAGCCCAGTCTAGATAGCGTTCACAGGAGAGGAGGTGGGGGGACGAGAGGGGGGGAGGGCAGAGCGTCTTTCTGCATAAACATCCCGGAGAAAGAAGAGATAACACCACCAAGGTCGGTGTGGGGAGCCGAATCGAGAGATAGCAAATTTGATGATACTCAGTCACATCCAGAGGAACACACAGGGAGGATGGAGGACTGTCTCACAGTGGAGCGGATCCTCTCTCCACGAAAACCCGTTGTTGATCGATCAGTCAGTCAGGCAGTCTCTCTCTTTAACACACACACACACACACACACACACACACACACACACACACACACACACACACACACACACACACACACACACACACACACACACACACACACACACACACACACACACACACACACACACACACACACACACACACACACACACACACACACAGTCACTCACTCAACCACTTCCATCTGTTGAGAGAAGACAGACAACAGAAGTCATAAATCAGGAAACAGCGACACACTGCATCAGCTGTCAGTCAGTGACTTTGTTTACACATATACATTTCCTTATGTCTGAAGAATCTGTCCCACCTCTACTTGACCTTATAAAAAAAGTTTGGAGGGCTATCAGGTTATACCATGAACTGGCTGAAGTGTGAATTTATGCCTTTAAGTGATGATCTAGATCCAGTAATCTCCCAGTTAAAGTTACTGAACATATAAAGTACTTAGGAGCACCATCAAAATGGTTACCTTGCTTAGGTTTTTGTATGTATTTCAAAGTATACCCATTTTTCTGCCAAAAGCCTTTTTAAAAACATTGGACTCTATTATACTGACCTCAGAGTCTCCAGTCTGTAGTGTGGACTCTCCTTAAGCTTCAACAGAGGCTTCACTCCTGAATCCTGCAGCTTGTCGTCATACAGATCCAGCTCTCTGAGATGGGAGGGGTTGGACTTCAGAGCTGAGGCCAGATAAGCACAGCTGATCTCTGACAAACTGCAGTTACTCAATCTGAATAAAAAATAAATTATGTTTTAGAGAAAGCTTAGAGAGAGTGTGTGTGTGGTCTGAAGGATCAATATCAATGAACAGATATTATTTGCCAACACAAACTAAAATGTATGGAAGCCAAATAACTATATTTACTTTAACTTGTAAACGTTTTCTATTTAAACTAAAATATTAGTGAAACATGAAATTTACGTGAAACGTTGTACAGTTTACTTTGTGATGCAGACTGAACTTTGCACAAGAGAAATGAAAATATGAACAAAGAAAATGTATAACTTTATGGATGTAAATTATGTTTGTAAATACATTTGTTTTCATTGTTAATAAGATCTACAATAGTAACACAGTCAACTGACCTCAGAATCTCCAGTCTACAGTGTGGACTCTCCAGAAAACCACACAGCAGCTTCACTCCTGAATCCCCCAGCTTGTTGTTGTCCATCAGATCCAGCTCTCTGAGATGGGAGGGGTTGGAGTTCAGAGCTGAGGCCAGAGAAGCACAGCTGATCTCTGACAAACTGCAGCCCATCAATCTGAATAAAGGTTAAATTATGTTATTAAATTAAAAAAATATATATTAATAATCCAATCAGATGTGTTCTGGTTTTAAATGTGCTGCTCAACATGACATTGTTCTAATCAATGATCGTTTCTCTAAAATGAGTAGAGTGACTTTGTCATTGTGTTGTTGTGGATCATCATAACATCAGCCTTCTACAGACATCACCCACATGTCACCACAACATTCATAAACCTATTCAATACAGATTAATAACAAGCTGCTGATCTCAGTCAGGTCTGGACTTAGAGGAGAAATACTATATTGATCCTTTAAACACCTGTATTTGGAAACAAGCTCTGATCTCCATCATCCTGTGTCTGAGTGTGTGTGTGTGTGTGTTCTGAATCATTGATAACTCAAATTATTGGAAATTAAAGAAATAAATCTCCTGCAACTAGTAAATGTTTTCAATTAGTTTTCTATCAAATAGTTGGCAGGATCTTGAGTATACAAATGTGACCGTTTACTAAAAATTATGAACATACATTTACTTTTAACATTTAGTGCAGTTTCTTTTGTGACTGCAGACTAGAATTCGTACAAGAGAAATTAAAATATCAACAAAAAATGTATAACTTTATGGATGTGAATTATGTTGTAAATCAGTGAACTGACCTCAGAGTCTCCAGTCTACAGTGTGGACTCTCCAGAAAACCACACAGCAGCTTCACTCCTGAATCCTGCAGCTTGTTGTCACTCAGATCAAGTTCTCTGAGATGGGAGGGGTTGGACTTCAGAGCTGAGGCCAGAAAAGCACAGCCAATCTCTGACAACCTGCAGTAACTCAATCTGAATAAAAAATAAATGATGGAAAAAATATATATTAATAATCCAATCAGATTTGTTCAGGTTTTAAATGTGCAGCGCAACATGACTTTGTCCTAATCAATGAGCTTTCCTCTACAATGAGTAGAGTGCATGTGTCATTGTGTTGTTGTGGATCATCATAATGTCAGCCTTCTACAGACGTCAACCACATGTCACCACAACATTCACACACCTATTCATGTCAACACAGATTAACATCATGCTGATGATCTCAGTCAGGTCTGGAATAAGAGGAGAAATACTGTATTTGGAAACAAGCTTTGATCTCCGCATTCCTGTGTGTGTGTGTTCTGAATCAATGATCAGTAATTATTTGGTAAAACAAACTCAAATTAATGAACAGTAGAGAAATAAATACTCTGCAACTAGTACATGTTTTCAAGTCGTTTGGTTTTATAAATGTGACAGTTTATTAAAAATTATGAACATGCATTTAATTTTTACTTTTCTACGGTTTCTTCTGTGACTGCAGACTAAAGTAATAAACTTTGTACAAGAGAAATGAAAATATGAACAAAGGAAATGTATAACTTTATGGATGTGAGTTATGTTATGTACAAACCTTCATAAATTAGGTTTAATAATAGAGTCAGTGAACTGACCTCAGAGTCTGCAGTCTACAGTGTGGACTCTCCAGAAAACCACACAGCAGCTTCACTCCTGAATCATGCAGCTCGTTGTTGCTCAAACTGAAAGGAAATCAAAGTAATAAATCTCCTGCGGCTAGAAATATTAGTTGGAGGATCTTCAGTACAAACTGTTATAATTTATAAAAATGATGTTCAGAAATGTTCAACTGTTTCTTTTGTGACGACAGAATAAAAATACTTTGTACGAGAAAAATTTTAATATGAACAAATAAAATGGATAACTATGGATTTTAGTTCAGTTTGTACATATACTGATATGTTTTAATTGTATATCAACTATTTAAGAATAACACAGTAACAGAGTCAGTGAACTGACCTCAGGGTCTCCAGTCTACATTGTGGACTCTCCAGAAAACCACACAGCAGCTTCATTGCTGAATCCTGCAGCTTGTTGAGACTCAGATCCAGCTCTCTGAGATGGGAGGGGTTGGACTTCAGAGCTGAGGCCAGAGAAGCACAGCTGATCTCTGACAAACTGCAGCGGCTCAATCTGAATAAAAAATAAATTATGTTTTAGAGAAAGCTTAGAGAGAGTGTGTGTGGTCTGAAGGATCAATATCTGTAAGGGGTTAATGTTTTTCATTATGTAACCATGATCCAAAATGGACTGATACATGACGTGTCGTGTCGAAAGATGTACTCTGGGACCGCGATGACCAGAAGTGACCAGGATTTCGGTGGTCAGACCACACTGCCATGCCCCGGCTGGGATAAACAAACAAGCTCTCAGAGACATTAGTCAATCATTAGTTGTAACGCACACACAAATTCATGTTCGTATGCACCATGTAAGATTGAATAAAACACAGACCAAGGACGGGAGAGAGTTGAGAGTCGGTAAAGAGATGACAACATGACAACCTGTTGCAACCGCTCTCCTTGTCCTATGGCAAGTAACATGATCATTTTGTCTCACTCTATCATTGTGTCTGTCTCATTTGTCTGGTTGAACTAACACCTGGGTTTCTTGTCTTACACGCAAGTTTGATAAACCTAACAATATCAATGAACAGATATTATTTGCCAACACAAACTAAAATGTATGGAAGCCAAATAACTATATTTACTTTAACTTGTAAACGTTTTCTATTTAAACTAAAATATTAGTGAAACATGAAATTTACGTGAAACGTTGTACAGTTTACTTTGTGATGCAGACTGAACTTTGTACAAGAGAAATGAAAATATGAACAAAGAAAATGTATAACTTCATGGGTGTAAGTTCTGAATGAAGAATAAATGGAAATAAAAATAATAATCCAATCTGATGTGTTCAGGTTTTAAATGTGTAGCTCAACATAACTTTGTCCTAATCAATGAGCTTTTTTCTCAAATGAGAAGGGTGTCCTTGTCATTGTGTTGTTGTGGATAATACTATATTGATCCTCTAAACACCTGCATTTTGAAATATACTTTAATATCTTTCTTCCTGTGTGAGTGAGTGTGTGTTAGGGCTGGGCGATTAATTGAAATTCAATTTCCGCGATCGGATTTCATTTCTTGAGCCTGGATACACAGAGCCATGTCGCCAAACTGACAGCGCGACTAGAGAAAATATACAGTGATCCGCCTCCCTCCGTTAGTTTCAGTCTACAGCCGAACAAATTACAATAACCACCACAGACATCGTTTAAATAAAGCCTCTTGTTTTTATGATCATTAGGGCTTTGATGCAAATTCTGAAGTCCGAATATTACGTTGGCAGCTGCTGTGCAGTTTTTTAAGCCGATTTTCTCAGCTCCAAAGCACTTTACATTTCTTACCACAATCACCCATTCATACACACACACTCATACACCGCTGCCATGCAAAGCTCTGAACCATCGGGAGTGCTCAGGCAAACTTGAAAAATCTATGAACTAAAACTTAAAACCTCAGCCGATTAAACAAATAGAAAACTACACATAAGTTACAGTCAGTGAACTGACCTCAGTGTCTCCAGTTTGCAGTTTGGACTCTCCAGTCCGGCACAGAGAGCCTTCACTCCTGCATCCTTCAGGTCATTCCTACTCAGCTCCAGCTCTCTCAGATGGGAGGGGTTGGACTTCAGGGACGAGGCCACAACTTCACAGTGAGTCTCTGAGAGTCCACAGCCAGAAAGTCTGTAATGACGCATGTGTTGCAAAATTATATTTTGAAATAAGTGATAACAGAGCAGTTTGACATTTCCTGATTTGAGTTACATTTGTTCGTCACATCAGAGGTCCAGGTAAAAATTTTGAAAAAATCCAAAAGTAAACAATTACTCGTTCATAGCGTAATGAGAATATTGAAATGAAGGAAAATGCCCATGTTCAGTCTCTCTTTTTATCTTTATTTCATCTTGTTCTTATCTATGCAAAATTAAATAAATAAAAATAAATTCTGGAGCATAGTCCTAATTTGTGACAAAAACAAATGCCATATCATTTAAGTAATAAACAAGTTGAACACTTCTTTAAGACAAAGAATAAAAGCTTTTATAATGAGTATATTTAAATAACTCAACTACGTATCTACACTTTTTTATATTGTTAACCAAATCTGGACTTACAGAGCCTTTCTGCAGTTCCTCACAGCTGGAATCAGTCTCTGTCGTCCCTGGGCTGATGTTTTGTGCATCTGCAGGTCCAACTCATCCAGAACCTCCTCTAACATCTGCAGCATGTAGGCCAGAGCAGAGCAGTGGATCTCAGACAGTTCCTTCTCTGATCTGTTCTCTGACTTCAGGAACTCTTGGATCTTCTGATGAACTGATTGGTCATTCATCTCCGTCAAACAGTGGAAGATGTTGATGCTTCTGTCAGGAGAGATACTGGTCCTCTTCTCCTTCAGGTTGCTGATGGCCCTCTGGATGATTTCTGGACTGTTGTCTGTTGGACCCAGCAGGCCTCCCAAGAGATTCTGGTTGGACTCCAGAGAGAGGCCATGAAGGAAGCGAACAAACAGGTCCAGGTGGCCATTCTTACTTCTTAAGGATTTCTCCATGGCGCTCTTCAGAAAGACATCCAGGGATACATTTACATATTTCTTTCCCAGGAAGCCCTTCAGTACCTCTGTGTTGTTGCTGGTGTAACAGTGGTGCATGTAGACTGCAGCCAGAAACTCCTGAATGCTCAGATGAACAAAGCAATACACCGTTTTCTCAAAGATCACACTCTCTCTTTTGAAGATCTCAGTACAAACTCCTGAGTATAAAGAGGCCTCTGTGACATCCAGACCACACTGCTCCAGGTCTTCTTGGTAGAACATGATGTTTCCTTTCTGCAGTTGTTCAAATGCCAGCATCCCCAGCTTCAGAAGAACTTCCCCGTCTGCCTCCGTCAGCTCCTGTGGACTCGTCTCATGTCCCTCTTCATACTTCTGCTTCTTCCTCTTTGTCTGAACCATCACAAAGTGTGAGTACATGCCAGTCAGGGTCTTGGGCAGCTCTCCTCTCTGGTCTGTAGTCAACACATCCTCCAGAACTGTAGCAGTGATCCAGCAGAAGACTGGGATTATACACATGATGTGGAGGCTCCTGGATGTCTTGATGTGTGAGATGATGCTGCTGGAAAGCTCTTCATCAATGACTTTCCTCTTGAAGTACTCCTCCTTCTGTGGGTCAGTGAAGCCTCGTACTTCTGTCACCCTGTCAACATATGTAGGAGGGATCTGATTGGCTGCTGCTGGTCGGGAAGTTATCCAGATGAGAGCCGAGGGCAGCAGATTTCCCTGGATGAGGTTTGTCAGCAGCACGTTGACTGACGACTTCTGTGTGACATCAGACAAAACCTTTCTGTTCTTAAAACCCAGTGAAAGTCTGCTTTCATCCAGGCCGTCAAAGATGAACAAAACTTTACAGAGAGCGAGCTTCTCTGCTGTGACCTTCTGTAATGTTGGATTGAAACCATGGAGCAACTCGAGAAGACTGTACTGCTCATATTTGATCAAGTTCAGCTCCCTGAACGAAAGCAGAATCAGCAGACTGACATCTTGGTTTTTCGTGCACTCTGTCCAGTCCAGAGTGAACTTCTGCACTGAGAAGGTTTTTCCAATTCCAGCAACGCCGTTTGTCAGGACGACTCTAATGTGCCCCTGTTGGTCGGGTAAGGCTTTGAAGATTTCGTGGCACTTGATTGGAGTGTCATGGAGGGTCTTCTTCTTGGAAGCGGTCTCAAGCTGCCTGACCTCATGTTGGGTATTAACCTCTTCACTCTGTCCCTCTGTGATGTAGAGCTCAGTGTAGATCCTGTTGAGGAGAGTTCTACATTCTATTGGATCAGTTCCTTCAGTCACACGTTCACATGTCTTCCTCAGACTCCTCTTATGTTCATCTAGAACCTCCTGAAGACCACAATACTCTGAAAGAAAAGAAAATAGTGTGGCTTATGATTTGAGAATCAGGTGGTTATTTTCATTATCAAGTGAAATATAAAGAAATAGTTTTGAATGTGACATCTATACAAGTCATAAGGTCTATATTGAACAACATAAGACAATATGGGCCACATCCACTCAAGGATTGTGCTTTTGTGGCCGCTAAAAAGAGGACCATATTGACAGAGGCCGGGCAAAGGAGGAAATGTGGCCAAACTGCTCTGAAATCCCCTTGCTGAGCAGATAGCGCCGACAGTCATTTGAATGTATGAGGGAATTTTCAAAATCTAGTGCTAAATTGCTCCATTCCATACTAATAAGCCTTGTTGCAAAAAGCACTTTATCCTCAAAGGCCAGCACTATTTGCAACATGCCGTTTTAGTAGAGCAAATACTGTGTAAGAATCTTGTGTACTAAGGCGGCGCAATCCTATTCTACACTACCCTTCTATCTGTTCCTCTTCCGCTCTTCAACACTTGTGAGCTTTGAATTGATATAAATTCATATTATGGGGGAAATCTACAGGAAGTGGGTTGTACTTGTATATGAAAAAACAGTTATGATGGAGCTCAGGTTAATTTCATAATGGCTGCTCAATTAAAAACAATGTCACCGCATAAACCTGTGATCTGTGTATAACAGCCGACCTGTGTGGATGTGAAGCAGTTTAATCCTAGCTGATCGTCTTGGCAACATGTGTAAAGCATAAAGCGTACTGTGCTGCCGAAGAGAACCGTTACTGACCGCTGCGTGTCTTCCCTGTGCCCGAGACAACAATAGTGTAATTAATATCACGGTGCATCAAGTTAATGGCATGGATCCGCGACCCCTTCGCCTGCAGCTCCGCATGGATAAAATACTTGAAATGTTGCATCACATGCTCCAGCACAAAAGTGGGATGAGAATTAATGTCCTTCTTGAGGTTGTTTTTAAATAATAATAGGCTTAAGCAAAGTAGCGTCTTTTTCTCTCTCTTTTCTTGTAAGAGAAGTTATTTGTTTTCTCTGAGTGTCTCCCCATCCCTCCTGGGCCCGGGACACCTGTAGGCCCAACAGGTGTTTCCCGGCTCACTCACGTAAATGCAAAACAAGGGCCAACTGCAATCCGTGGAGCTTTTAGCGGGCGCAATCCATTCCTAGTGGATGTGGACCTAAGAATCCTGTTAGTAGACAGGATTGAATCAGCTGAAGGATCTCCAGTCTTACCTTGTATAGTGCTGGTCTGACTGGCTGTCTGCAGTCCAGGTCTGGTTCCGGCTCTTTGTCCACACTGGGGACAGGAGGAGTCTCCTGATGGATCAGATTGGTTCAGGACGTCCCGACACAAAGCGCAGCAGGACTGCAGCTCCTCAATAGAAACATCACTCTTCCTCTTCCTGTGAAGACATTTTTTAACGATTAACATTTTCAATTAGGGTAACTGTGGATTAATCACCATTTAAAATATGCCCAAAAAATTAAATCTTTTTTTCTTTGTATTTTATTGTTGCAGGAATGGAGAGATGAACGATAGAAGGTGGATTTATAGATCTAACATTTGTTTTCTTAATCATGACACAATTCCAGATGGGCGCCGTGGTTTTATGTTGTTCTCTTTAGGTTTTAATGTCACTCTCCACTCTTCAGGGATGCGGGTTTGCAACAGAAATTAAATAAATCCATTTTAGCTAACAGTGTCTGCATTCATATTTCTGAACAATGTATATACATTTTTTATTAAAGCACTTTGACTTCACATTCAAACAGTCGCTTACCTTGTGCCTGAGGGTCCAGGTTCATTGCTGAAGCCTGGAGGACGTTCTTGGGACGAGTCACTTCTCGTAGACGCACAGCTGGAGAATGGAGATTCTGGTCTCTGGAACTGAACTCTGCAAACACCAAGATGTTTTATTCAATTTCAAATGACTCCTTGATAAATTATCAGAGGACAAAACCATTCAGGAAGCTCTACATAAACAAACTGCTGCTGCTGTGGATAATTAGGAAATTTAAAGTTTGTAACATCCACTTAGACCACATGTGCCATACTCCAGGACAAATCCATCCCGTTTTCTTTTTTGATGCGGCCCGCAAATCAATTTAGCTGCCGATAGCCCACCCCTTTCTTTTCCAATGGTGGCTTGGCATTTCATTACCAATGTAAAGTGTCATAAATAATTTACACTGGTGCTTATGATTCCTAAAAAACATGTGATATAATAACTCAAAAAGGTTAATTTAGTCTAACTTGATAAATTAACTTTTATGTCCATGTTAAACAGACAAGTTAAACATGTGATATGTTTTGAATGTGTAGAAAGTTTTGAAAAATCCAGAATAAATATTGTGGCTCAATCCAGAATGCCTGAGAGCCCTACTGCATTATATTCCATTAAAATTGTTTAATCCGAACCTGAATGTTTTCTTTTCCTTTACAAAAATAAAGACATTCCACCATAAACTGATGCAGAAAAGGCACAGATAAAAATCCACCAGAATGCAGGAAATTATGTGTTTGACACTCAAAAATGTATGGGGGAGCACCCCTATATCCCCCACCTTGATTTGTGCCCCCCCCTCCAAAATAAACCTAATCCATGCCCCTGTAGTGTGGCCCTTTGTGAAAATGAGTTTGACACCCCTCACTTAACAGCTTTTAAAAGGAGACTAAAAGCGGTGTCAGATACTAAGAAAATAGGCACAAAGGATTTAATTCAAGATGGCGTCTGCTCGCTAATAACAATTGAATTGAGGAAAAGTTCAACAATTAAACTTTTTAAAAGTGCAGTCCGACAAGTCGCTTACCTTGTGCCTGAGGGTCCAGGTTCATTACTGAAGTTTGGAGCAGACTGTCTGGACCAGTCACTCTTCATAGACAGACAGCTGAGGACTGGAGACTCTGCTCTGTCCTCCTCTTCCTCCATATTAACACTCATCTTCTGGACTTCAGACGGTCTGAGGTGAAACGGTAAACACTGACAGTGAGCTCAGAGTACAAGAAAGACTTTGTATCCACAGATTAATCAAACTGTTGGGCTCATTCTAATGGTGTGCACGTGTATGTGTGCACGTGCATGTGAGTGAGCATAGCCTTCTTTTAAATGTTGTACCATAACAATCATTCAGCTGTTATAACTGAGACAAGAACAACAATACAATTACCAAGACAAATGTACAGTGTTTAAAATCCTTAGCAACAGATGAACACGTGGGATGAAGTGGGTGATAAGCAACAATTAGACCGAGTATTCCAGTTTAAAAATATATGTGTTTTTAAGTGGTGTAAACAACCTTTTCTCCCTCTGAGCCTTAGCTTAGCACAGGAGCCCCCAGTAGCATATCCCTTTACACACTCACTTTCACACCCCATCACAGTCCAGTTACCATCCCTAACACCACTGATTAACCCATAATATGTTTTGTATCCTTTAACACAGCACAGTTAGTGGGAGCAGCTACAATATAAAATATTCAAGGAACTTACCAAGTAGGCCTATATAGCCCACAGCTAACATAGCTGAATGCTAACAAAACGCATGCTGTGTCACAAATCGGGTTCTTAATATGTAGTCTTAAAAACTGTACTTAGGCCTACTTATGTAGTGCACTGATACCAACAGTGCACTGATTCTAACTACAAGAGCGCAAAATGACATTCAATCAGACGGTAAAGAAAACGGCTGCACTCGACATAAAAGTACATTTACACACTTAACCGAGAGTCCTTATGTCAGTTAACAGCAACAGCAACCTCTAAGGAATATTATTTACTAGTTCGTTTCAAGTTTTACCGTGTTTTATCACTTTTTCTAACACTTTTTCAGAGGAGCAATGTGTATTCTTACCTCTCTGCAACATTGGCGATCCCCGACTGACTGAAGCGAAAAGATACAAATTGCCGCGCGCTACAAACAGGACGTGACGTCGACTCGCGGGGAACTTCCTCTCACACAACACAACGTATCAAAATAAAAGCTCTCAAATCAAATATAGAAGTATAGACGTCTATAAAAGGAAAAATAATGAGTGTATAAATTAAAAGGCATAAAAGGATCCTTAGTGAAATATATTATAACGTACACCGGTAACACAGACTCACCAGTTCAATGTCAATCAAAATGAAGAGCTGTTATTCTGAAAGTATCTAATGAAAAGCTCAAATGACTTCAGAAGCATATAATTCCAAATAACAAAATAAAATAAAATCAGTTTGTGTTTTACTTCAGCTTTATATTTAATCTCAGCTGGATACATTTTATTTTAACTTATTTATTATGCTAAAATGAACGTTTGTTTTACAGCTTTTACACAAAAATCTAAACCTAAATAACACGGTTTTCATAGATGTATTAATACAACAGGTATTCACAGTTTGCAGTGCTCTTACATCTGCATCGCCAGGTCGTTTTACCGCGAAAGTTTCGAGTGTGGCCCCATATATATATCTGGGGCGTAATAGTACGTAATTTACCCATCTAACAGCAAAAACAACCACTTGCTTGATGCTTGCGGGTCTAACAGAAATCATTAAATGCCAAAAATATGTAAAAAACGTTCAGTTAATGTAGCTGAATCTAGCTATCTTAGTGAGATCTAGCTGATAGCTAACTAAAACTGGTTATTTTTTAAGAGTAGTTAACAGCAACTACAACAGAGATCGTTATATTTAATAAAAGTTCTTATATCTCACAGATGTAATTCATTTGGACATAAACAGCTGTTCTCTCCCATATGGCCTAACATTCAGTTGTAGGTTCAGTCAAGTTCAGTGACAAGCCGTTAGAAAACAGGCAGCTACATTCACACGCTGAGGGTTATTTCAGCCCATTCATTAACACGCTAGCTAATGGGACGCTACATGTGTGCGCTAATATATCAGCAGTTAGCACTCTAGCTAACGATCAAGTTCAATGAAAATACGTTAGACAACAGAACTCTTACCTTGCCTGCTAACTGCTATCATTCAGCACATCAGCCCGTAACCTAAAGGGAGCTAACTTTGCCAGATGTTATTACAGCAGTTTTCACGCTAGCTAACGGGACGCTAACGGTTGGTTATCAGCCGTTACCTCTCGCACTTCACAAAGAGTGTGCGCATGCGTGAGAGAATCCATTCAACAATACGTCCTGACTTTTTTCATCAATCGCCTTTGTTATTTTCTGTTTCCTAATCTTGTCTTTCCTATGCTTGATATTGCCTCACTATGTTTATATTATAAGATGTTTTTTTATATGCCTATGTCCTGCTAAAGTTTGGAAACATTTTTTTACAACCTTTTATTTTTTTAAATCATCAGTCAATGTGAATGTGCTGAAAGGTGGTTTATTTTCTGAATCAAACACTAAGAGATGATCCAGAATCAACCATAGATTATATTTAAAATCAACAAGCAGAAATCGCCCAGCTTGTCTCCCTGTCTGTCTGTCTCTCTCTGTCCGTCTATCTGCAGTGTTGCGTGATGAGTCTCAGTTTATTGTTGATGCAGCAGCGCCACCTGCTGTCCAAACCAACAAACTACTAGTACTATCATTTGTCCTAGTCACACCAGCTTACACATAAACAGCTCTGAAAAAAATGAAGAGACCACTCCAAATGTTCAGTGTCTCTCGTTTTACTATTTATAGGCATATGTTTGAGTAGAATGAACATTTTGGTTTTATAATATAAACTACTGAAAACATTTCTACCAAATTCTAATAAATGTTTTGTCATTAAAGAGCATTTTCAATGAGTAATGTAGAGATGAAGATTGAAGAAAAAGCTAGAATGGTCTCTTAATTTTTTCTGGTAAGTAGTAAAAATTAAAAGGTGCAGTAAGCGATTCTGGAGATCACTTTTCAAAATCCCTTTTTGTCAATTCCACTTGAACATCGTATCTTAGACGTCTCACCACTGAGTTATTTTAAAAAGGTATTTTTAACATCACAAAATGAAAATGTACAAATTTAAAGGGACACTGTGTAACATTTTAAGTAATTTATTAGCTAAAATCAATATCCTCATTCATAAATATGTCCTCAATGGTGTAAAATCACCTCTGCCAATAATCTGAATTATCCTCCTGAGCGTAGAATTACAAATATTAATATTACATTTTGTGCATTGAGAAGGCAAGTCTTATGGAGGCATCCATGTTTTTGGAATGTCATCAGGTGCATTGTTTAAAATTTAGAATTGTTCTTGTCCTTGAAGGCCACTGTGGCTTCTGTTATTATTCTAAAGGGTTGGGGTTACCCAGGGAGCATTGCATTCTAGAACTTTGTAGAACTTTCTTGATGATGTCATATTACACACTGCACCTTTAAAGTCACTTGGTGTGTGGAAGTGGAAGCAAAATAAGCACAAACTAAACTATATACAAAAGTACTTTTAATACGAAAACACAAAACAAAAATATCAACTTCTCAAACAATTCATAGGCAACTTTTTCTTCACATTTTTACCAGCATGTCCGTTTGTAAAACCAAAGGGCAGTGGCTAAAATATTCTGGAACCAAAATCACCCTGCATTCCAAACCCCATCCCACATCCATCCCATTTAGTACGCCAGAAAAAAATATTTAGGATGTCCCAATACATACATGTCAAAAGATGTATGGCAACAAAAAAAATATACCTCGATTCACTAATATATCCAATTCTAATTTGCATATTTTCCATAGAGTCTCAGTCCTCTACACAGCAGACCCGGGTTAGAATCCAGCCCGGGTCGTTCTCTGCATGTCATTCCCCTCTCTGACACATTTCATCTCTGTCTATCCAATATAACCATGTCAATGAAAAACATGGAATAAAAAAAGAAATATATATAATAACAATAATCTATAAAAGAATAAATAAAGGAAAAAAAATTTATGTGATTTGGAACGCAGGGTCAGTCTCATTCAATTGAAGACAGATTTCCAGACACTGTAACTTGTGTCTCAGTCATTGGCTTTCTTAGCTGTGTGGAAAAACAGCTTAAAAACAGGTCCACAGTCCATTTTTCATGTGTCCAAACTCCCAGGGCATATTCACAATCGCCCGTGTGGTGTTTGTAGAGCGTCTATGCCACCGCGGGGATGAAGTACTGCAGTGACACATCTTCATGCAGCAAAATCAGGTGGAGAATGCTCTCATGGACAATATCTGAAAAGGGCAAGAGAGAGAAAAAACTAAATTCAATTCCATTCAATTCAATTCAATTCAATTTATTTAAAAGGGACACTGTGTAACATGTTAAGTAATTTATTAGCTAAAATCAATATCCTCATTCATAAATATGTCCTCATTGGTGTAAAATCACCTCTGCCAATAATCTGAATTATCCTCCTGAGCGGAGAATTACAAATATTAATATTACATTTTGTACATTGAGCAGGCAAGTCTTATGGAGGCGTCCATGTTTTTGGAATATCATCAGGTGCATTGTTTAGAATTTAGAATTGTTCTTGTCCTTGAAGGCCACTGTAGCTTCTGTTATTATCCAAAAGGGGTGGGGTTACCCAGGGAGCGTTGCATTCTAGAACTTTCTTGATGATGTCATATTACACAGTGCCAGCTCCTCCTGGCAGTACCCCGCTCAAAGAGGAAGCTGAGAGGGGACAGAGCGTTTTCCATCGCTGCTCCAAAAATGTGGAACAATCTGCCCTTCCAGATCAGACAGGCCCCTTCAATCACAACTTTTAAAAAACACCTCAAGACCCATTTTTACTCGCTGGCTTTCGACCCAGTGTGAGACTTTTGATGTTATTTTATTGTACCTTATTTTTGTTATTTTAGATATTATTTTTACCTTAGCTTTATTCATTTTTTTTATCTATTGTTATTGTACCTTATTTTACTTATTTTTATTGTACCTCATTTTACTTATTTTTATCTATTTTTATTGTACCTTATTTTAGGCCTGTACAGCACTTTGTCTCTGCTCTGGTTTGATGAAAGCGCTTTATAAATAAAGTTGGATTAGATTGGATTGGACACAGGTAGACTTACTGCACATGGCCTTGGTGGGGTTGACCTGCTGTCCGACGAGGAACTGCTGCAGTTTGCGGATGTCGACCCGAGCTTGAGCCATCTCCTCTGGGTCTCTGCCCCGAGACGGACCCCCGTCCTGGGACGCATCATCTCCTGGAGAGGGGGGGGGGAGGGGGGGGGGACAGAGGGAGAGGGAGAGAAGGAGAGAGGGAGTGGGAGAGGGAGAGAGAGAGAGTGTATTTAACATGGTGTTGTGGTTGGTGTGGTTCTATTTTTTAAGATAATTTTTTAGGTATTTTTATGCCCTATTAGACATTTTGTAGAGACAGAGATTAAATGGGTCAGAGAGGGGAATGACATGCAGAGAACGACCGACTCTATGGGAGGGAGGGGGGGCGGGGGGGGTCACGATTCGATTCAACAAAATAAATTTTTCGATTCAAAACGATTCCCAATTTAAATTCGATTTATGGATGGTGTAGTAGTGGTTACAACATTTTTTTTAAGATCATTTTTTGAGCATTTTTGCTTTTCATTAGACAGTTTGGAGAGACAGAGATGCAATGGGGCAGAGAGGAGAGTGTATCTAATTAGGCTGTGTATTAACACTGGATTTCTTTTTTTTACAGTCCACACATACTACAGACACAGGTAGCAGATCATGAGGAGATATTCACTGATTTTGACAACAAGCGTTCTCCAGAATCACTGACTCCACCTTTAAGACAATATCTTTGTTTTTACCCCACGGAGGATTCCCAAGGTCTTTGAAGTGAGTGGTGACGGACACAAGATCCGTCTCGATTTTCAGGTTCATCTCTCCGTTCAAGTTAGCCTCCAATACCTGAAACACAGACAGACAGACAGACAGACAGACAGGCAGACAGGCAGGCAGACAGACAGACAGGCAGACAGACAGGCAGACAGACAGGCAGGCAGGCAGGCAGGCAGACAGGCAGACAGACAGGCAGGCAGGCAGGCAGGCAGGCAGGCAGACAGGCAGACAGACAGGCAGACACACACATTATTTAATTTTCATCTGTAAAATAAATTAAAATAACTATTATTGGTGGAGTACATTATTCAAAATCTAAATCAAGATAGGTCAACGTTTTCATGTGTCATGTTATATAAAATATTGATTCATCGAATTACACTAAATGTGCATCGATTCGTAATCTATTTATGAAATGGCCGATATTGGTTCAAGGTTCAAGGTTTTTATTCTATGTCCCACGAGGGCAAATTTGTTTACAGCATATGAGGTAGTGGTTATAAACACACGACAATACAAGACAACAATGGACACAGAACACAACAGTGTGTACACAAACCTGAGGAGACACAAAGGGCTTCAGAATAAAGTGCCAGGATATAAGAAAAAATTAAATAAAATCATCAACAACACAAAAATAAAATCAGCATCAGCAGCATTTACCTGCTGCTGGCCGCATTGATTGCCCGGATGGATGCGGAAGCTACAGTGGCCTTCAAGGACAAGAACAATTCTACATTCTAAAC